>NC_092576.1:10648610-10813610 GCF_037975245.1 Apostichopus japonicus | reverse complement strand
GTCACCTAATTTAGCCATAATCTTGCTACGTTCATTTCAATAGTTTTTCCTGTCTAGACTCTTAAACTCGTCCAGCAAGCTTATGGATTTGAATTATGGGTGTTCTAATAAAAAAGATAACTTGGCCAAAAAAAGTGTAGGCCCGGGCCTACAGTGCTACATACTGGCTACGCCCCTGAGAGTTCTAAATTAGGATTAGATCTCTTACTGAAATATCGCTAACCTAATAAGGTGATCAAGAGTACAAGTGTATGTAGAAAAAGGGCACATTTTTAACCTGAGGAAAAGTGGGGGGCACTTGCCCCCTGTGCCCCCCGGTTCCGCCGCCCTTGAACGTACATGTACAGAGTAGTCTTACTTTTCCACTTCTGATACAAAGATAGTCCAGAAATGTCTTTGATACAACTGTATAGCTAGTAAATGTTTAAGTTAGCCTAATAGGAGAAGGCGAGAGCTATCCGACGATTGCCATCTGATGCAAATTTGTCAAGTGTTTTCTCAACTGAAATATTATCTGCGTAAAAGGTTTCTTAACTACATGTTAAAAAACTGACAAGATCGGATCCTATAGTCTTTTCGGCGGGTAGAGTGTTGAATGAAATTATCGTGCTACATACTGGTTACGCCCTGATCATATGATATCATTATCAGCAGGTTTTGTTTCCTGTTTAAATTCTTTTACATGTTCTTTTACATAATATATCAGAAAGACAAAAATAGTGCTCTTTTACAATTTTTCCAGTAGGATGATTCTTGTTTATTGTCCAATGCCTGGACTTTAATACATTTGACGAACTTAACTGATGGACAATATAAACTTTCATATTTTGTAATACAGCCAGATGTGCAGTGGCCTAAAAACAAATATCGTTATCGCAGTGTATTAGCAGTGTAATAATTATTTATAGGAAGTGCGTATCACGTACGATTGCTAGCTTAGCTTCATAACATGCTGTTCGTGCAACAAGTTAGGACGACTCATTGAACGCACGTTGTCGACGTTGTTGTGCATACAGTCCGTGACATTCCATGGAGTGCGGTTAGGTCGGCAATATGTATTTTATTACGCAGTGGCCAACTGTATGCTTGTAATTGGCCATAAGCTAAATTTAGCTAATTGCATCTGCCAAACTAAGTAAGTGTCAGTAGGCGTGAATGTTACTACGATTACAATCGAGTTAACGGAGCTGACGAGTATTCAAGATCAAAAGAGCACTGAGAACATACCATGCTAAAAAACGACAGTTTAAAAAAAAAAAAAACGACACTGAAAGGGGGGAGCGGTCGCTCCCCCTGCTCCCCCCTGGCTACGTCCCTGAAGAAAACCCATACAAGCCCAAAATTCGTGTACAAGACTATCCAAAAATCCAATAAAGGGGACGAGATGAAGTTTTGTCTGAATTGCTGAGACCTTTTGAACGTTATGTGTATATGTACAATCTGATATCAATTTCACGGATAATTGAAACGGCTTTACAACTTGATAAACTAATCTGCTAAGTTATATATCACGAAAAGCCACTCTTACCTTGAATGCTTGCTACTTGACAAGTTAAACGACCACTCAGATATGTTTACAGGCTGCGTCCAATTGTACGTACACTTAGGCAGTTAGTAAATAGCAGTATACTATATACGCATGGTATAGGGTTTGTCGGTATTAGTACAAATTACAACTTACAGCGTACACTACTTGATATATCATACGGTGAGAACCATACACGCCAAACGAACCAACCCATAGACGTGTATACGAACAAGGAAGTAGTCGTGCTGGCACGTAATATATGTTGGCGGTCTAGAAAACCCGTAGGAAGTCGTTGCATACATTAACCTCTCATGTTACAAGGTCATATAGAGAACATTGTTTCCTATATTGTTTCACACATGCCATCAATAATGATGCTAGGCATACAGTAGTGACTATATAAAGCACGTAGTCCCGCGTACAGCCTAACGTACAGTTGTGTACGGTACGTAAGGTCAATACAACTGTCGGGCATGCGTCCGATTATTGTTTTGGAAAAACCAAGCCGATGTTATTGTCTGTATTCTTTATTCAACCGAACTCTTAAAATGGGCCAAATGCTGCTCCCCCCCCCCCCCCCAAGAAACACAACGTCATGCTTGTGTGATTATATACTACAGAATAGCATACACAATCAGAATTCTACACCGTCGAGAAAGAAGGCATAATGAGGCTTTAATGATTAATACCAAAAGAACAAGCGTTAAGAAGATAGATAAAGAGTAAACAGAATGTACTTGCTTCACGTCGAACGTAACTCAATACATGACCGTTTCTGATTAGCTATACAGTGGAAAAGTTCAAACTTGAGGTTTCTTTTCAAATAAGTGTCTTGTTATAAGAAAAAAATGAAACTTTTACAAGTATATATATTTTTATATTCCATATCACATCATGACACCGATAGTATCATTAAATGACGTTTTGCGAATCTGACGTTTCGATAATTACATATTTTGCACTGACAGTAGGAATATTGTCCTTGGAAAGTGGGTTATGTATTTAACTTACTTGGGACTTCTGCTCACAGATAAAAGACTCTTAGATGTGTTCAGTGGAAATGAAGCTATTTGTTAATTTTGCAAGTGATGGCTAAAAAAAAATAAAGCCAAATTGTTAATGGCTTGCGTCAGACTGTTAAACTTAAATAAACGGACAAGTATAGCAATAACCCCCCCCCCCCAAAAAAAAAAAAACGATTTAAGTACAGACTACAGACAGAAAGGGAACACCAATAAAAGCCCATAATGAACTTCTCTCCGCCTCGATGCTAAAGTCAGAGCGATACAGATTGCTACCCTGAAACGAGATTTACAGAACCAAGAGATATAATAATGGGATATAGCGTTAAGCGTGATGGTGATGGTGATGATGATGATGATGATGACGATGATGATGATGGTGATGATGATGGTGATGATGATGGTGATGATGATGATGATGATGATGATGATGATGATGATGATGATGATGATGATGATGATGATGATGATGATGATGATGATGATGATGATGATGATGATGATGATGATGATGATGATGATGATGATGATGATGATGATGATGATGATGATGATGATAATGACGATGATGATGATGATTGTGTTCGTTTATCGTTGCCTCAGTGTATGGTTGTCTGTCATGGAGCGACAGTTGCTCAGACCACACATCACAGTATAAATATTAACTGCGCGAGTAACGACCACAAGACTCGACACTTTGTGTCGTATGCGAGAATGACAATCGACAGAAACCGGGACATTGCTAGCAAAATCGTTAATCACAATAAATTGTTGGGAAGTTAAACTGGAAAAGATTGTCACGACAGAAAGTCCACGTATACACGAGAAGTGACAGGTCAGGAAACTGCCGCGCACATTGCTATTTAACTGTAGAGCATGTAGAGTGCTTTAAGTTCAATCCCGTGCCCTAACTTGGGAAGTATAGATGAGCGGGACCTGCATTAGCTACCCAATATGACGGAAAACGTCTGACAACACGGTGAGTTGTCGTTAAACGTATAGGCCATCAGCTGAAGGTCGAAATTCGCTTGTTTCGTTCCAGCAACTGCGGGTCTAAAATTTCTCTACAGCATTGAATACATAAATTAACTAAGATTAATGATCCAAAAGTTCTCCATGTACTTTCCTGCAGTTTTTTTGCAATTCCGCTCGAAAGATCGAACTATATTTTTTATTGCGTATGTTAAGAAACCTGCCGTTTTACGTTCAAAAGTTGTGCGCCAGTTAGATATCTGTACCATGTGATATGAATTGTCCAATGAGCCATGAGTTCTGTGTGCAATCTATGTAGAAAACAACAAACATGGCGGCTCCCACGGGCGCTAGTCAGTCTCCGACACACGGAAATCTACAGTGCTCAGTGCACATTGAATCTGTAAAATTTGAAGCAGTCAAGGCACTGACGAATAAACGATGGACTAAAGTTACTTCCTGCGCTAAAGATTGGCTTAATCTCAGCGGCGGAGTTAGTGATATCGCCGTACTACTGATTACTCCATGGCCTACTACGATCAAGCGTGTGTTCAACAGCATAGTATGATGGGGTTCCACGATAAGTGTTACAGGCGGTTCATTGATAGCAAGCACATTGCTGCAAGAAAACGGACAGTTCCAGAGGA
The DNA here is from genome assembly GCF_037975245.1 of Apostichopus japonicus. Lineage (NCBI taxonomy): Eukaryota > Metazoa > Echinodermata > Holothuroidea > Aspidochirotida > Stichopodidae > Apostichopus > Apostichopus japonicus. The sequence continues at coordinate 10,809,441 of NC_092576.1, read as the reverse complement.
GACCCCATATGATTTTAAACGAAGAATTGACGGAAAAGATCGAGGAAACCAAGCAGAAGCTCTGGTGTATTGCCTGTTCAATTTATTATATGTGGGAAAAGAAACAATACATTACTCGGCGTTGCAAACGGGTGCAGGACAAGCTGCAGCAGGCAGAGACTTTCGATGGAGGTAAGCCTAAGCATACTACACGACTCTACTTGTACTTCTGTGGCATAGTTGAAGTGTTAAGAGAAGTTGCATAATGCAAGATCAGTAGCTCTTGAGGGATAGAATCTAAGTCAAAGGGCACAGTGTTGGACCTGAACATAATATAATTAGTGGCATGGTCATCTGATTTGTTTTGTTATAAGGTGGTAGGAACAGAAATTTGTTTCAAATTCTCCATCTGGGGCACTAGCCTAAGTGTTAAATACAGGCTTCATAGTTTTCTTACTGTGGCCCTTTATTTGAATGATAGAGATATTATATTAGTTAGAAAAATAAGTGTAACAAAGGTGCAATATGGTTAGGTTTGCAAGGTCTTATGGTCAGCCTGTCTAGCTTTAACAAAATGAACAAGTATCTGTCTCCTTTATGATTAGTAACAGATATAATCTACCATTGTATAATTTAAACCATAACATTAAGAGATAATGTACTGTACTGTTAAAAAAAGCCTGTTTTAATTCTTTTTTGCATGACACTGGTTTGCAAAATTTGAATGTGTCTTTGTTTGTCCATAGAAGATGAGCAGATCACATGGTATATAAATAAAATTGTCTTAGTTCTTATTTGTTTAAACTTACATTTTGATCAACAGAAAATGCAAAACAATTTGCTTTTTTTATTTCATTTTATTAAAGTATTGCTTCGACAAGCAGCAGAGCGGAAAAAAGATGAGCCCAGATTTTATGAATATTAGAGGAAAAGACCGTGTTGCCATTGAAGTGAGGTACCACTCTCTATGTTGAAGAAACTAGATACAATTCTTGACAAGGAAGACATACAGATCTTGAAAGGTAAAGTACTCTCTTTAATGTGTGGTTCATTGAGTGTTCAGGGGTGGATCTAGGACTTTTGGAATATGGGGGTCCTCCCCAAAGGAAAATTAAAAAATTCTCTAAACGCTTTGAGATGCAATATCAGGTTAATCTTTCCATTGAAATTATTAAAGTAATTTGCAACATATTTCTAGCTGAATTGTGATTATATTGGTACCCCATCATAAAATGTGAGACTCAAAAATATCCAATTTCATGGTACAAGGTGTTCTGTTCATCTCCTCCTCAGAGCAGAGTTTACCACCAACAAAAGATGCTCTGGTCCAGCATGTTAAGCACTGCACCAACCCGGCTGCTATTCACAGTAGGGCATTGCAGCAAAGGATTGATGCACTCTCACCAGAGGGACATGGATGGAAACTTGAAAATGATGACCTTATAATCACTTGGATGACGAAGCCACCTGACCCAGATGTTTTGCTTCAGTGTGTCAGCAGTAGCTGTAGAGTCGGCAAATGTCTTAAAAGAAGATGTTCCTGAATGAATGCACAACTACCGTGTACAGACCTATGTAAATATAGAAATTGCAGCAACTTCCAAGAAGATGTTGAGATTGTTGATGCAGGGGAAGATGATTTGGAGGATGAACTGTGATGGTGTTAAATCTTGATATCTTAGTCTGAAATTTTAATCAAGTTTGAAGTTTGTGAAGAGGGTTAACTTTTTCAAAGTCATGTTGTCATTATTTTGTTCCCCAGGGTTTAAAGGAACCAGAAAACATGATCTTATTCATATATTCATTTTAGCTATTAGTAGTTTTATGTAGATTACCCTACCTACCAGACACCTTATGATAAATATCCACATTTTCTTCAAATCACACTTTTTTTGCTGAGAGGGGAGGGGGGAGGGGGGAGGAGGGTGTTATGGGCATGCTTTACCTCTTGCATATTCACAACTACATTTACTGAAGACGATGACGCAAATACCGCGTCCTGAAACCAGTCAGAGGTTTATATACTGTTGTTGGGGAACCATCGCCCCTGACCCTGTTCCAATATCACGGTTCTTTATTGTTTTGCCGTAAAATTTCGTTACCTGTTTTGTTCATATTGTTAACACGTTTTGTGCATCTGTTCAAGTTTTGACTGAAGGATATTCAAGTCTTTAGTGACTTTTATTTCATCTAATTATCTTCACCTCTACTACGGAACATGACTTTCCCATTTCCATACCATGTCTGACTTCCATGCAGTGAATTGAAGTGGATCCTGTTATAACTAGTACAACTGTCCTTGGATGAACTTTTAATCACTTATTAATTCCTCGCCGCACCTTTTGATGAAGAACCTGTATCTTGAATCATCGCAAAGGCCCAGCTCTACTACACCATTGAGTGTATCGACCCAGTCTTAATAGATACATTATTTCTTTCTATCTGGGGCTTAAGTTAACTGTCTTCGTTATTCACTTATTTGTACCATTCACCTTTATTATTCATATTATTTGTAGAATATAGAACTATTATTATTCAAAATACCATTCGAAACCTTGTCGATCTTTTCTTTTATACGTTAACTCCCTTGGAAACACTTTTTGCAGGAATACGAATTATAAACATGTCGTTTCTGTAACATGGAGAAAGTACCTAGTTTTGCAGAAGACTGTAGAAAGAGTACTAAGGTAACGGATATATACCGACTAACTTTATTTCACATCTACGATATGCCATGATGTCTTAGTGTGCCAACTTATATATTGATTTATACAAAAGAAATAACTCACTGGTCTTGGGGCATTGGCACATCTCATTGTAACTAGGGTTTCAGCTACATGTAAAGTAGAGGGGGAGGGGGTCACATGTGTAAAACAGTTTGCATGGGGAGTGTAACAATTATGGAGAGGAACTTTTCATTATATGTGTATATTTACGCATACATGCACAGACGAAATGCATAACATAGGGGGAAAATCTAAAAATATTTGATTTATTACAAAGCATTATATCCGAGTTTATTAAAAGTGGTACATTTTTATAATTAAAACCCTTAAGTTATAATGTGCAAAAATTGTATTTCATATTTCAAAGTTGAAAATGTGATTTTTTACCATTTTGGCGAAAATGGAGGGGGGGGGGGAGGGCACAACTTGTGATGCCTGAAAACAACCCTCACTGACCCTTAGACCAGAATCCTCTTCCACCATTCTTGTAACCCTGACCCAACTATTATACAAAAAAATATATCAGTCGTAATTAAACATATAAGAAAAGAGTGGTATGTATGCACCACTGTACCAAATCTAACGTTAGCACATGTGTTCCTAATACATAGCATCGTAGCACGTAATGTCTACATAACATATCCAATTTCAAGGGTGCGTTACAAAAATACTGCAGGAAATTTTTTGGAGAACTTTTGATATAATGTTTGTGATGTATTAAACTACCCAAAAATGCATTAAAAGTCTAGACCCGGGGTTGCTGGAACGAAACTGATTTTACAGCCACATTTTGAGCTTCAGCTGATGGCCTAGTATACGAACTAACATGATATTGACAAACCTGGCTACTGATTTAACCTGTTCAACTAACCATGTCTCAATGGTGTACTCGAGGATGGTCCTTCCAGGATACCAGTGAGAGGGGAGAAGGGGGTACCGTGCCATACCCTCTCCCCCAATATGAATGTTTTGAACACACAATAGGAAAAGTTAAGAAACATTCACTCAAGTTTGAGAATTCCTAAACATATAATCAGTTCAAAGCTTTGCCAAATATATATATATATATATATATATATATATATATATATACATATATACATATACATATATACATATATATATATATATATATATATACATATACATATATATTTATATATATATATATATATATATATATATATATATATATATATATATATATATATTTATTTATTTATATATATTTATATCTTATATAATTTATACCCATTCACACACCAGTGAATCACTGTGGTCGAGTGGTACGGACTTCGGTCTGTGACACAAGATCCGGGGTTCGATTCCTACTTTCGCCTAATGAGTCCCACAAAGACGAAACCGGTCCTGAAGTGGAATTTTTCTGGTGTGTTGTTCTTTATTTATTTATTTACTTTATTTCTATCATACCACTTGCTACACATTCATTTCTTATTCACGGCTTCCTATAAAGAGTAGTTATTCTGTGTATACATTGCCAGATTCAAAGCACCAGGGGTGCACTCTGTACAGTCATAACACTTGGGTTTGTTATAACTTTTAAAGTAATTGCAATAATCTACCAAGTTTGGATCTTACATTACCTATCCTGAAGAGATCTTCACTTAATTCTAACATTTTCTCTGATTTTTCTCCCAGTTGCACTACTGATCCCATACTTCATCCAAACTGCATAAGTCTCCACCTTGTGATATCTCTTTTCGTGTCTTGTAACGTGCATCCTGAACAATCAGTAATACAGGAATATCATGAAAATCCCATACAATAGCTGTGTTCCCTTATGTCACCTAATACAGTTTTCATTAAGGATCAATCAATGATAGTGATTGGAAACTGCGTTTCAAATTGCTATATCTATAGACCAGACCATCATCTTCAGGCATTGCCAATTTTAAAATTTGGATTTGCAAGTGAAAGAAGGATTCCTCAAAGAACTGACATTTCAATCATAACAAATGATTTTGGGTAGAAGAGGTTACTTGTGTTAGGAATGTGGATATCATTACAAATATAGTTTATAAAATGTGGTTCTTTGATTTAGGAAAGAGAGTGGACATGTCGATGTTAGGGCTGGGCTTGTTAGGGCTGGCTTATAAAGGTTAGGGACAACTTCTCTATTAGGAAGTTGATTTAGATCAATAGAGAACAAAATTTGGAATTGATAATTTTATAAAAATTGCAAATTATATGCAAATTATAATATGCAAATTAGGATGTACTTTTGTTTTAATTGGAAAACACCAAAATACAATAAAATCACTAATGACTTCAAAATTGACTTCAAATTGTATGATAAAGGTTATTCTGGGGTTGCTCTTTCAGATGATACTTTATTTTCTAAAATCTGTTGAGGATTGACAGAGTTATGACTGATTTCAATTAGTACAAAAGTTGTTTACTTTGTTTACTTTCGAAAATTACAGCCTAACGTTGGCATAACGTTAGGCCTAGCCTAGCCTTTTTTTGTAAACAACGCTATTGACTTACGATTTCTGGGTCCTCAAAAGGACCGAACCTTGATAAACTGGTTCGACCAGAAGGTCCTGGACCTCATCATGGTATCTGACCAATCGTCCCACATCTTTAGGGCCTATTGGGCCGTAAATTTGGGCCACGGCCTATTTGAAAGTGTACCCGTACGAAACAGTCCATTGAGGTAGCATACGCCCATTAAAAGCCCCATTGACTTACACACTAAATCACAAAAGTAATGTGGTCTCTAAGTCTAGATAGAAGTTTTCACCATCTTAACGCTACCCATCACCGGATAGCTGACACGTTGGCCTTTCATGGCACCATCAATTTTCCGTACCATGACCATGAACATTTTTTGCTATCCGAGCCGGAAGTTTTCGTCACTTGTAAACAAACCTCTTCACTCAGTGGTAAACAAATTTCCTACGCTGCTCCTGGGAAGCCTAAAGGGGTCTAAAATTGCCTCAATTGACCCAATTGTTTCACCACATGTACTTCCATTCACGCTCTTCAACATGAAAGCCACAAAAAACTAGATTATGATTGATAGCAGGTCACAAAAGATGTTCTCCTGCTGCTTTTTGGCACTTTTCCTGAGGGAGAACAATCGAGCGGATTGATATAGACTCTAATAGGAATATGCCACCTTGAGACTGTACACTAAACATTCAATGAAACAATATTGCGCTAGAACCGCCGTTGCCATCGACTTACAAAGGAATGCGAGGGCGCTATGCCATAACTATCAATTACAAATGTTGCAGTGGCCTAAATATCTCAAATAAGAAAAAAAAAAACACGTACGTAGGTTGAAGCGTTCGGGAATGAGATTTTTCTCAAAAATGAACGGATTTGGACGATTATGGTGTCAAATTACAGGAAATTTCAAGGACATTTGCATTTTTCTCAGAACTCTCTATAGATATATTCCTGAAATGCTCAGAATATGTTCAAACATGTAAGGGTTTATACCAAATATAATGGGGGGGGGGGGGGGTTGATCAACTCTTATTTTCTGTCACGATTTTTATGAAGCGAACATCGATTTTTAGCCAAATTACGTCATTTTCAGGTTGACCTTTGACCTTTGAGCCCCACCCACTAAAAATATTCCACAGTTACCCCCCTTTTTATTTGTTTTATACACAAACGTATGGTCTTAGCTACATTTCAATACCTTAATGAATGTTGTAGGATGTAAGGTGGCTGAGTACTATTGTTTTTTAAATTCAATGATTATTTTGGTCGATATCGACCAAGGGAGGATATAGGGGTTAGAGGATTGGTTCAGGTGTCTGACATGTCTTTCTTGTATGAAAGAGCTCAAAAAGGCAAACAGAACAGTGAAGAAACTACCATGATAGCACACTCTGTTTAGGAGATATCACGCTCTGAAGATATAAACATTTCTTTGAAAATGACTGGTGTAGAAAGACTAACTGTGAGGGTGTGATGTCACATCCTCACTTTCTTAACATATGTGAATATATTTCAATAAAAATTAATTATATTTTTTTCACAAATCTAAAAAAAATATAATAAAAAATCCTTCAGATGTTTAATCTCTGATACTTCCCTTGACAAATATGAGATCCACATGACATATCTTTTGTTTGTAAGTCATAAAATCTCACAAAACATTTTAATAAAATAACAAAGACTTTTCAGAAATGTGAGGATGTGACATCACAGCTAGTCTGATTTCAGCAGTTTCTACACAATCAGATAGAACTTTAAATTTGAATATCTCCGTAACGGAATCAGATATTTGAACAGTTTCTTCATCATTGTGTTTCTTTTATTGTCTTCTTTCATATAAGATAAACATGTATATGACACCTTAACTAATCCTTTAAAGATGACTTGAGGACGAAAAGAAGGAGAACCGCCACTGGATCCAATCCGAGTGCATGATCTGCATTCAGTGTTTAATGAATTGGTAAGGCAAAAAAAATGCAATTTATTCTATGAAGTATGTTTAGATTAATTTAGAAAACAAATACTCATGTGGAGGGAAAACTGTATCTGATATTCAAAATGGCCAAATTGTGACATTGACATGACCAATGACAGTGGTTATAACACCTGACAGCTTGGACCTGACAGCTGTGCAGTGCTGTACTAAGTGGGTGCGGGAGGGTGGTCCACTTTGGGTACCGGTCAGAGGGTGCCATTCCATAGCTCCCCCTTCCACAAAAATGAATATTTTGAACAAACAATAGGAAAAATTAAGAAATATTTACTATAAACAATGAGAACATATCTCAGTTTAAAGCTTTGTCAAAGATATCACAATTTTCAATCATTGAAGGGTACTTTTAATGACATATACTGGGACCAAACGTTTTTGCCCTAAACATAAGATCGTAGTGGTGCACTCGGTTTTAGGGGGAAAAAACACAATTTAATAAAATGTTAAGCTCTCTTTTATTTCTATATACAATGCTGGAAATGTCATGATCATGATAGTACTGTGAAATAATTTTTTTCTACATTAAATTACAGGAATTTGATCAAATGTGATCTCAGATCTGTGATATCGTTAAGACAGATCTCCTCAAAAAGTTTCATCTTCAAAATTTATTTTCTTTTGCTTCGTTATGAAATGTGATGCATTCGTATTGTTTGTATACTCGTTGGTTGTTACTAACTGTAACCAGGGCGGCATAAAATACTACCGGTTTATTGATGTAACCCGGCGGTCCTTGACCGAATTGAGACAAGCGGGGGCAAATTGATGCTTCTTGATGAAACTAGCAACTTTTTCAATACCACTGGAAATCGGCCAAGTTGAAAGGGACGAACAGTTCTCGAGTCTGTCAGCCGGTAATCTTAGCTAATCCACCTAGCCTGATTGTTCAGTACTCTATTAATTCAATTCAGTTATTTTTTCAAAAGGATAATTATCCAATAAACAAAATAAATAACAAATAAAAACATAGACTTTCTAAACTCATTTTGCGGTTCCCAGATTACTGAACTTTTTAATTACACTTTTATCAAAATTTGTGATAGATAATACGACTAGAAAATAGTTTTCGCCTTCTACTTTAGAAATATTGATAAAAATTATTTGATTTCAAATACCTCACATTAAAAAGAATTGCTTTTCAAAATAAACTGTTTTATTTTAAGTATCAAGTATAGTAAAGGGCATGTCATGACAGACGAAAATGAAAAGAAAAGAACAAATGGATGAATTATATCCGAACACACATGCTTGGTGGATACAGTACAGATGATGTTACCATACACAATACTAATTACAGGAACAAGAAAAAGTAAATATGAGAGAAGAAATAAACGGGGAAAAGGTAAAAAGGAATCCAAACAATTTCATAATGTAAGTTTGGTTTAAAGAAAAGGAAAATTGTTAAAACATTTTGTGAATAAGAAATGCTATGAGGATGTGGTTTTCATTCACGAATCCAGAAAAGTTGCATTATTCATAGAATAAAGTTAAATTTGGAGAACGCAAGACAGAAAAAAATCTATTCTGCTTCAATATATTAGTTTTACAGTATAGGCAATATTTGGAGTACAATATGACCTCATATAGTGTCAGAGAGGTACATTGGACCATGACGGTTGTCAGAATGGAAAATTAAAAGGTCATTTTGTCGGCATACTTTCAGCTATTATTAGTTATATGCATGTCTCACTATTATTGGCTAATGGACAGTAGATATAATTATACCTTAAATTAATAACAAAACAAAGAAAACCAAATATATAGGGATTTTTTTGTTAAAGCATATCCTAATAGCATTGAATTTAATTCGGTACTGACCTACGGCCAAATGCTCAAAAGGAAACAAAAAATATATATAAAATCAATCAGGCAAGTCTTCGGGTTATTTTTATTTGATTAATGTACAACTGTGTGCGAACATGATGAGACCCGTTTAATTGTAGGTTAAGACGAAAGAAGAAATGTTATCATTTCTTATTTTAAATACTATACATTTAAAAAATAACACAGACATGCGGCGCTAAGAATTCAAACCTCATGTGACCGTCAATTTCCTTTAAAGTTGTTTTAACATCTTTGTGAAGAAACACATGAGCTCAAGCCTGCAGGAATTTATGTTTACAAGTTCGTGGAGAATGTAACATGGATAACAATAACTTGTGTTTAATTTTGACTTTATTTGAAATGGTGATCTTCGTCAACGGTGATACGGAATGCGAGAATGGGGTATAGAGTACGGGGGGGGGGAGGGGTTGGGGGTGGAATGTTTCGATTCAAATTATGTTGCGTTTTTTATTTGTCGCATGAATGAATTGGTATAAGCACATTAAGTAAAATAAACGCTTTATAAAACTTTAGTCAACTGAAATGAATAACAATTTACACACAACTCATTGATGTTTTAAACGGAAGAGGTGTTATAGGGAGAGTCGCTGAGCGGAAATGACGTAGGTATATCACGCACAGCAAATATGGAGATTTCTACCGTTAGAATATGGTGACGTAACCAGTATCTTTCATAATAAACGTTATTCCAATTTTGATGAATGTTTATCTCAAAACTATGTGCTATAATCGAACTAAATTGTTTTAACTGGTTTTAACCTTAGACGTCTTCTGTAACCGAGATCAGATTTCAGTGCTGAAATGTACGTACTATAGCATTAGCAAGAGTAACATATCCAGTGTCGATAAATCGAGCGACACTTACAGGAACATCCATATCATTAGATGATGTTCCTTCATCACACACTTTGACAAACTCTCCAGTCTTCTTATAGTTTACAATCTTCCACTCTTTCTCTACTCCCTCACCGATGCACAATACCAGCCAATCAGCAGCAGTCCAGATGATATTGATCGGTAACATACCAGACATAGCTAACGGAAGCTTTAAAGTACCATAATGCTTGACTGTACCATCAGCATCTATCAGTATGACGTCATCAAGACTTCGACCAATGATAGCAAATAAATTACCACAGTAAGCAACTCTGGATATAGCATTAGAGCGTACACAGTCTCGTGTATCTATTACTCTAAGAGCAGATCCGGAGACATTGTACTCTCGAATAGAGTGGTCACTGCTGGTAGAGATGATAAACTCATCGTTAGGATCATCGTTTGGATAATGTGTAGCAATACTGGTAATCCAGGAACCTTCAGGTACCTCATCAATCACCAAGGATGAGACTGATGTTACATAATCATACAAAGAACCTGTCCAGTGAGGATGTACAATGAAGACAGTATTACCTACAGCAAATAATGTGTGTTTACCGTCATCATTATACATATTTATATTCGACATAACTACAGGATCATCTTGATTATCAATCTTCTCCAGATGTCTCCAGAATTCCTTACTGGAAATTTTAGGATCAATACAAACAAGAAGAACGCCGCCACTCGTTTGTCGTTCATCAAATGTATGTAATAACTGATCAGCACGCAAGATTACACTTCCGATCATCATACTGACTGTAATGCTACAGAATGCTCCATCATTGGGTATCTTCCTGTACAAGAGATCAACAGACCTTTTATTCAGCATCTCCTTCTGTTTCTCTAATTTAACTTTAATTTCAGCCGTTTTCTTCGTGCTCTTGCTTATCGTTTGGAGTTCATCAAGAGCATTCTCGTGTGAAAATTTGTGACATTTAGTTATTATTGCGAGTTCGTTTTCTAAAATCTGCGATTCCCTTTCCTCTTCAAAGATCTGCTTTATGTCAGCTAATTCCTTTCCAACTAATAATTCTGTTTGTAATCGCTTGTTACTTTCAACTTTTTCGATCAGTGTAAAGTAATCCTTTTGAACTTCATTACGAGATTTTTCATTACTACGCGCCAAGTTCTCTTTCTTTTCTTTCCTAAGCTGCGCTGTCGAGGCGATCCCTGTTTTCAACGTTTCTAGTTCGTTCATAAGCGTTTCACGGCGCTGACTCATTTCATTGGAAATTTTGTCGAGGCTAATGACGTCACAACCAGCATCCCGATTATGTGACGTAAAGGCACAGTCTGGACAGATTTTTGAGTCACATAACACACAAAAATACTTCAATGGTAGTTCTTCATGGATGAAACATGTCTCCTGTGCCTTGACGTAGCCTGAACAAAAATGAGACAAATAGTTTAATTGATGTATTTGTTTAGATTTTGTAAGTGTTTATTTACTGCGACTTGAAAGTTTAAGAGCCAAATAAAAAAAAAGAGAAGAATAATTTCGTTGACGAATTGGGACATTGGTCCTAGTCATTTCAAGTGGGATGGGCGGGATGGAGGGGGGGGGGGGGCTGGTTATTCAAAGAAGAGGAAGTTTCCCAAGAAAGTGAAAGATAACGATGACCTCTATCAAGTATTCCCTCAGTACCGTGTGGAAGGTTAGTCGTGTTCAAGGCTCCCCCGTTATTTGTGTTATAATTTAAATTTGTGTTAATGAATGTACCGTAATATATCACTGGTCTTTATTTGTATTCAGAAATTTTAATGCATTTTTACCCTGGAAGATAACTGTAAGTCACCCATTCTTCTACCCCCCCCCCCCCACACACCTCACACAACATTACGCTGATACTGTTGACAACGTTTCTACTTTCTAACAATGTTTACTCTCATTTTCTAACATGTGTTGACTATAAATTTCCTGCATTATATTGCAACATATAGGAGGCAGAGATGCGTGAACGATACATTAAAATGATCAGAGGCAGTGCATAACCTGCCCCCCCCCTCTCCTTGCACCTCCCCAATACACCTTTCCTTTTTATACGTTAAGTATGTAATGAAATGCGACCAGGTGATGCTATGATATTCCGACTTCAGGAAACTAGATTAACGATTTCGTGATTAATAAATCGCTTACTAAACTAAGCCTTTAACTTCTTAAGTTTTAAGTATTTCATATTGCGGTGTCGGTACTATGTAGGTTGTATATGCTACATAAGTAAGATATCTCTTACCATGTTACTTTGATTCGTATTTGACCCTTCCGCTAAAGTTCCGCGCGTCGTATGAAACTTGATTGTTGTCTAATACAAAACACATCTCTCTTTTGGTCAATATATATAGCTATGGGATACCAGCGTATATACCCACACGTACTATGAAGTATTTGTAAGTGTTTGATATCTTTAATATATACAGGGCCGTAGCCACGGGAGAGGGGGGGGGCATGATAACACATGCCTCTTTATTTTCCCTAACCCAATATTCTTAAATGGCTAACATTTTATTTCACGCATGCTAATTCGTCAACTTAAGACAAATGTAGTTAAAATGATGGAATTTATAGCACCATTTTGCACCTAAGTCCCATTAAAGAAATCAAATTTGCTGACAGGGGTGGCTTCCTCCTCACAACGATTGTCACAAGTATTTTGTGCCTAAACTAAACATTTGAATTCGTACAGACGGTAAGGCATGTATGGCGTAATTAAAAGTAATATCAACACAGGCGTTAATTAAACTGATCTTTCCTGACACTTAAAATGGGGGTAAATTTGGTTTGAAATCTCATTTATATCAAGACGTCCTGCTACACGCTTGCTTTTGTTTGTAAACGTATAGTAGCCTACCTGTTAGATGCGTCTTTCTGTAATTCTTCAACAGATTTGAAGCCTCCAAAAGCCGAAGCTCGTCTAACCAATCGATAAGTACGTTAACCTTTCGTTCGTTGAGCAGGTCATGACCTTGCAAAGCAGCGAATAATTCTCTAGCGTTGGTTATCAGCTCTCTCCTGGCAGGACTTATATCTTCACATAGGAAAGCCAAATCCTCTATATAATATATATATATATATATATATATATATATATATATTTATATATATATATATATATATGTATATATATATATATATATATATGTTTATATATATATGCTATTATGATGACTGGGTGGTGACGGATATCAATCATTTACTAATATAACAAAGTATCATTTTTTTCTTGGTCAGTGAAGTTGTTATGCACTGGATTTGTAGCATATTAAAGTATATGCTTTGCTGTATCCTTTTCTTCAAATGGTCTTGTATATAAAAACACGTTATACTCGTCGGAAACAGAACTAATTAAACGGTAACTACAAATATGTCTTTAACAAATAATGCGATTAGGCCTGCAGAGATTCCCCATTGTATTTTTTGAATCATATTTGTTTTTCAGCATCACCAGGGCGATTTGTCAGTCATACATACTTGACTTATAAAGTGTACTTCAATGAAGTGTCTCAACATATAACATCATAAAAAATGTATATATATAATTATCAAAATGTATTTGAAGATGAAGAAAACAAGCAATTGCATGTTTTCAGCTTGTTGTTACATGATCGACTGCCCTATAAAATTCATCACGGCTAAATGTTCGTAAGTAAATGTAAGATCAAATCTAACAGACAGATTATAGGCTCATCCATTCGGTAAATACACAAAAGCTCTTAAGTGGAGAAGAACAATTAATTTTGTCTACAGCAGTAAATGAAAATGAAATATTATATTCATTAAAACGAATACAATTAAAAAAGAAAATAGACCTACCTACATCACATGCCCAGTGTGTCCTTACCCCTACTAGTTCTACTGTCCTCCCATGGGAGGTGTGGTTACTTGTTTTTGCATTCTTATGTGTAATGGTATATATAGTTTTTAATTTGCCTCACGATTAGTAGGTTTCACGTGGAAATCAGTATTGCATTTTCCACCTTAAGCAGTTCACAGACTTGCTACCTTTCGTGTTACGGATGTCATACTGTAATGTACACTTATACAAACATGTTTTTCAAGACAAATGCCGAGTGGGTTGGGACTCACATTCAATCCGTTAAGTCATTCAAAATGCATCGTTAAGTCGTTGATAGGGCTGAGACGCAAAATTGGATTCCCGATGCTGGTATCTTTACAGTTCAAACAGGCATGTGTCATCAAGAATGCACGAAATATATAAATGGCCTACATACTAACTTTAATATTTCATTGGATTTCAGAGTGATCTTACCGTACTATTGATTAGTTTTCCACCCGTTATATGTGCTGATACAATGGACTTAGCCTAATATATAGCTAATTGACCAAGCAGAATTTGGGTAAATACAAAACGCTGAACGAAATAAATGAAATCTGAATGGAATTAACATTGGCAATGTCACATTACTGAATTGCTCTGTTGTTTGTCCTGAACATGGTATTTAAAATGCACGCCACGATATCGGATGCTAAAATGGTCCTTTAAATTTTGCCAAAGTGTACGTTATTTTAATAGTGCGTAGGAAAATGTGTTACACTTACCTTTCGGGAATGGAACTTCAAGTTGACATTTTAGTGCATGAACCCAAAGTAATGTAAAATACAAGCAATGTATACTCTATATACTACACAATAGTTTTAAGACGAAGTAACCGTCACGCGAACAAAAATGTAGGGTATATGTCTGTATGTGTAAGGCTAGCTATAGACAGAACGGTATATCAAAGTCCACCATAGGGATTTTATTAGTTTAATAAGAAATACTTGAAATGAATAATCTAAATTCTTGAACAGTATATAGACTTGACTCGAGTCCACACGAGGCTGATAAGGTCAAATTACTCAGTGATCCCTTAATCTTCTTTCGATTTCGATGTCATATAAAGCAAACCATTATATTGTATCTCAATGTAAACATTCAATACAATTGATATGGCGTCCGATCCGAGTTAGCTGAGTCATGTTGTACCAGAAAAAAAAAACTTCCAGCCTTTGATAAAGGTGGTCGTATTCATAGACATTTACTATTTCTACAAACCGTTGCGGTCGGCTAAGTATCCGCTATACGATATGACCTTAAGATAACATTGTGATCGTTCAAATTGCCGTTCATTGCGATAATTTAATTCATGTTTGTTAATATTTCTGTCAAACATACTTCCAGCTATCTGAAAACAGAAGCCCAGAAACTGAATGTTATGGTATATACCCTGAAACCATCGTCATCACGAAGCCCTGTCTTCACCAGGTACATGAATAAGCAGTCATTCTTATATGTTAATCATATTTTACGTACTATTTTAACAGGGCATCACCATTGGGGTGGTGGAGTGCATCGTCTCAGTCCTCGGAGATATCCGTCGAGTCAGATTGACGTTTGTCGGGAAAAAAAACTCATCAAGAGTGATGTTCAATCCAAGATGTCGGGTAGTTTCATGATGGTCAGTTGCTCTGCCGAGAAGGAATCTGAAGTCTGTGTTATAACATGTACCCTCATGATGATGTGATTTTGCAAACAAAATATGATCTATAAGATCGGTAAATCGTATGCCAGTAACCTTTTCTTTAACCTGGTCATTGGTTCTATCATTTTCTTAACTCTCATCGAATAATATAACCCTGTATTGATTTTGTGTGATCTGAAAAATATATCTACAGTAAAATCCCATTTATGCGAACTGCTCCGGACAGAGAAGTGATAAAATTTGGAAATAAGAATACTTGCAACACCATACATGAAGCGTTTTCGCCTCAGATTCTGATTATACCTTACCACACTGGTTAGGTTGAGCAACACAGAGTATATTTTCTCACAGTGAACTGACGCTTTTGGTTTGGTTTAATTGGTAAACACTCTCTTTATATCAGTACGTCAGATAATGCAGCTGGGAATGTACGGTTTATGTTTGCAGATACTTCATTGGTCAAGTTGGACACAGCTAATGCAAAACAAAATATATTGTTAAATGTGGATGTCGGATTCTTTCAAAGTTTCGTCTTCTACTTATAGTTGTGAACTTGTCCTATATATGAAAATATGTATGATGATACCATGGACTAGGCTTCATATAAAACTTATTTACACAGCAGAAGTTGGTACTTGAAAAGTAATAAATTACGCATTTTATAGGAATTGAGTAAAAAAACTCCAATTGTTGTATAAGCTGAAACATCCCACATTTTTCAGCAAGGTAAAGGTATTGGGTAAATTCGCAATGTTAACATCTTCATTTCTTCGCTTATTGAGTCAAAATCGACTATGAATTTCGTCGTAGTGTCAGTATGTAAGGCTAGACAATATTTTGGTATTCCGTTTAAGGTACAGTAACCATCTTTACTGACTACAACCGGTAAATAGTTTTCCTATGATGATGGTAAATTTCCAACTGGAAGTTGCCTTTATTCCACCATTTTTTGCTCAACAGTGTTATGGTACATACATAGTTTATATGTAATTGAAGCAAAGCAACTTCTTAAGAATGTGTCTGTATGAAGAAAATGTCATAGTGTGAGGAATTCGAATAGAATGCAAAGAAAAAAGTGTACATTTTTTGTTGGGGGGGGGGCAGGGGTTGGGGAGTTGAGTGGGTGTTCCGTGAAAGACATTTTCATGAACTGTTTGTTAATTAGAAGATAATGGCTGACTTCAAACATTTCTCAACAATCCGTGGGGCCGACACGGTTTCGTAATATATATCAATCACATGTAAAAGGCAAATGTAAGAGTAGTTAGTATTTATTTCAATACGTGAAATGAAAGCTCACAAATCTACAGTTTGATCCTTTTATCGTTACTTAACGCTATTGAAATATAACCAGATAAACAAAAAAAGACGTCAGGGTATGATAATAAAACACATTGAAAGGAATGAATGAAATCTGTATGCTGTTAACATAGTCTGCTTAATGTAACTGACTGGCTCGGCTGTTTGTGCTATCTTATTTGTTTTGTTTCATATTGCACGCCATTACCAGATATTAAAATAGTCTTTAGTACTTCGCTTATATACATATTACTCTAATGTTACATAGTATTTTGTCAAAATAAAATAAAACTGTTTGCACACTGCTTATTCACTGGAGAGCCTGTGTAATAGAATGTGTAAAAGTAAGTTGGCCTGACGTTTCGATCCTAGCAGGACCCCCTCCCCCATCACTCCTCTTCTCACAGCTCTCTTCCACCCTTTTTTCTCCACACCTTTCTGTCTTTGTCCTTCTCCAGTTTATTCCCTACCCCCTTCCTTTAATCCCCCCCCCCTTGTCCCTCTACTGTTTATCTCCTACCTCTCCTCTACCTCTCCATCTCTGGTCTACTAATCTCCTTACATCTATCTCTTTGTGTTCACCATGCTCATTAACCTGTCTGTATTCTGTGCGTGTTTTTGTCCCTTCTGTTACTGTTACTTGTCATTTAGCCTCTGAAGAAGATCCCGCTAGGATCGAAACGTCAGGCCAACTTACTTTTACACATAGTAATTTGTGTTACACTAACATTTTCGAAAAATGACGACACTTTATGTAACTGAGTGGCTATGTTGTTTGTGCTATTTGATATTTGCACTGCACGCCATTACCAAATGTTAAAATAGTTTATTGTATTTCGCAAATGTACATTATTTTAATATTACGAAGTAAATTGTGGTACACTTACATTATCAAGAACGAAACTTCAAATAAGCAATTCGGTATTTGAGCCCAATGGAACGAAAAACACAAACATTTTATACTATATATACTGCCGATAGTTTTAAGACAAGGCAACCGCCATGAGAACAAAAGTGTAGCCTGTATGTCTGTATGTGTTTAACTAGCTATAGGCAGAACGGTATCAAAGTCCACTCTTATAAGAAATACAACATTCTCTTATTTACTATAGGGAAGAATCAACTCTTTTACCACTCGTTCCTTAAATATAATATTCGTTTTGGCAACGTCATGAAGTAGTTAGCATTTAAGGCTTGATATTACAATGGTTGACGTGATTGGACAGTTGTATGAGCTTTTGAACGTTATGTGGATGTTTACAACTAGATATCGATTTCACGGACAATTGAAACGGTTGTACAACTTGATAAAGTATTCTGCAATGTTATATATCACAAAATGCCACTCTTACCTTTAATGTGTTCCAGTTGATAAGTTAAACAACCACTCATATATGAGTATAATCTGTGTCGAATTTACGTAAACTCAGGCAGTTAGTAGATAGCAGTATACCATTTGCGCATGGTAAGGGTGTGTCAGTACTAGTACAACTTACAGTACATTACTTGGTTTGGCATACTGTGAAACGCAAACACACCATACGAACCAACCCATAGACGTGTATACGACTAAGGAATTAATATATGTGTGGATAACCGTGAAAACCCGTCGGAAGTCGTTGCGTTATTAACCTCTCATGTGACCAGGTCACATAAATATCATTGTTCCTGTATGTTTTGTTGCCAGTCAGTGTTCAAAATTCAATAAATATAAATATATATATATATATATATATATATATATATATATATATATATATATATATATATATATATATATATATATATATATATATATATATATATATATATTTATATATATTTATATATATATATATATATATATATATATTTATATTTATTGAATTTTGAACACTGACTGGCAACAAAACAACAAAAACAACGTGAAATTGAGTTACAGTTGTATGGGCAATATGCGATCAATCATCAACAGCCATAATAACCGGCTTCTATCACAAAATGAGCTTAGACCGCAGCTGGCTCAACGCATATGCAATTGTAGAGTAAAACTTAATTGCCCCCTCAACGGGAATTGCTTGGTGAGCAGTGTAATATATAGGGCCGATGTTACTACTGGTGATGACACCAAATCATACATAGGGCTATCGAGTGGCCCCTTTAAGCAAAGGTACAGTAACCACAGTAAGTCATTCCGACATGAGCGTTACGAGAAAGAAACAGAGCTTTCCAAACATATATGGGACCTGAAGCGTAAAGGTGCCCCCTTCGTTATTGAGTGGAGCGTACTTAAGCATTCCAATACCAGCATGCGTAGATCCGGTCAATGTAACTTCTGTATTGATGAAAAGCTTTGTATCCTCCTGTCCAAAAACCCGCATTTACTCAATAAGAGATCTGAATTCATCTCCAAGTGTCGCCACAATAGGCTCAAACCAATGAACCGTGCACGTAAAAAATAGGGTTCGTGTTCCCCATAGAATATATCCGCGCAGAGAGTATTTGTTCAGTTGTCTGACGATCGCCACCCTAAGGGCGTGAAACTCCGAGTAACAGCTGTACTTACCAAGGCATTTACTTATATATATATATATATATATATATATATATATATATATATATATATATATATATATATATATATATATATATATATATATATATATAGGGGTGTTGTTTGATTGGTTCATGGTCACCCACATCAACGTCATGATCAGCAGCATTGGTCCTACTAGGAACATAGGGAAAAATATCTTCCCTCTCGTGAATTAATTGCTTTAATTCACACTGCACATTTTCTGAAAGATGGCCTAATTTTTCTTAATCTGGCGTCTTGACAATGTAGTCAACTTCACCCACCTTTGACTCTACTGTATAAGGCCCATGGTATCTGGCCTGAAGTGGGTGTCCAGGTATTGGAAACAAGACCAGTACTTTGCCTCATGGATTAAATACTCTACCTTTGGCATCCTTATCATACCACCTTTTCATTTTGCTTTGGGCCTCTTTTAGATGATTCCTAGCAATTTTCTTTGCTCTAATAAGCCTTTTCTTGAATTTGGAAACATAATCCAAAAGGTTTGTATCAATTTAATCATTCAGAAAGTTTTCTTTCAGAAGCTTTAAGCTTTAACTGTACGCCCAAATACTAGCTCAATGGGACTGAAGCCTAATGTTTCCTGAACTGCTTCCCTTGCAGAAAACAATAACAGGTGAACACCCTCATTCCAATCCTTTTCAAAATCGAAACAGTAAGTCCTAAATATATTCTTTAGAGTCTGATTGAATCTCTCTAAAGCTCCTTGGGACTCCGGATGGTATGCACTAGAGGTGTATTGTTCAATCCCTAACTCCTACATGACTTCCTGAAATAAGCCTGACGTGAAATTTGACCCTTGATCTGACTGTATCGACTTTGGAAGTCTTACTAGAGTGAGAAACTTGGTTAGAGCATTTACTATTGTCTTAGCCTTAATATTTCTCAAGGGTATAGCTTCTGGGAACCTGATAGAGGCACACATGATAGTCAACAGATACTGATTACCTGGCTTAATCTTAGGGAGAGGTCCTACACAATCAACTATAACCTGACCAAATTGTTCATCAAACGCCGGTATAGGCTTCAATGGAGCCGCAGGGGCTTTCTGATTAGGCTTTCCCACTACTTGAAAGTGTGACAAGATCTACAATACTCAGAAACATCCCGGCAGAGGAAAGCACTTTGCAGAAATTTACATGAAGTAATTTAACTCAGGAAAATTGCACTCATTGTCAATTGAAAGTAATGATTGTATCCATACTTCATCTTTGTGGCTTCAAGAATCAAAAGAGTTTCATTAGCGATATTTGTAGTTATTTGCAATATTTACAAATATAAAACTAGAAATAACATGGGTCTATTTCTTTCAATCTTTCCGTTGAACACAAACACTAGCATTAAGGCTGATATCAGTAAGCTAATGTGAAATGTGTGGTAGTGATCATTCTCACCTGTGTAAATATGCTCATCATTGTTTGTCTTCACTTTGGAGTAAAAAACACATAGAAAGACAAGCTACAGTAGCCACTCTACATTGAGGCTAACTTTCCGTTGTCGTGGTAAAATCATGAAATATGGCAATCTGTATCTGCCCCATAACAGTTCTCTCGAGTCTTGTATAAAGTGTATTAAATTTTTCGAAACTGTTGAGGTGGACATAAAACGCCCTTGAGACATTTATAAACTTACACACTGAAATTTTCCCCATAGATCAAAATAGTCCAGGAGAATAAATTTGGGTTAGACATTTATCAGAACTGAACGTAAGACTAGCTTAGGCCTAACTAGCCCTAGACTAGTACTAATAATTGAACATTTGGTTTCTATCTTGATGCTGGATTGGAGTCATAAGAAAATATGTCATTGTAAAATCAGCTTGCAGTATAGTTTAGGATCTGTATTAATTTCTATGCTTAAGAAGTTGAAGATAGTGGTTAGTACACCCTGCTAGTTTTCAATTTTTGAATTGTAGTTCTAACCTTGTATCTTATGCGATATGGGTATATCTTAGATATTCCGCTAGGTGAACGTTACTAATTAACGATAATATATATGATGAAGTTTCGCGGAAGGAGTGCTTATATCACAGTAGCGAACATTGTTATAAAATAATTCAAGAGTGTTAGCTCAGTGGTTAACGCCAGTCCCTGGTTCTACTATAACTACAATAACTAACAATAACTAATATCATGGGTTTCATTACTCATAGATGTACTTTTAAAGCGATAGTCCATTTTTTTTTATACTAGTGATAAATCAAAAATAATTCACTATCCTGGTGGAATATGCATGCAATTCCCACATTGTGTTGGACAGAGCTCCAACTTTGTTTTAAGTTGAGCAAAATTATTAATACCCGAATAATGTAGTGTATTCCCAATGGTAAAGTATCGTGTTGGATGAAGACTACATGAACAAATCTCACAGCATCTATATATTACATCACACCTGTTGGCTTCGAGTTTGCTTTTTTTTCAAAACATGTCAACTTCAAATGTTTTTATCTCGAAAATGATGCCAAGGAATTCAAAAGCTTTCCCCAAAATGCTTAGAATATAATAACTTTCATACGGTCAAAAGAAAGTTTGCTTTGCAAGTCGGCAATCCCTGCTTCTGTGCGAGATTTTTCAAAGCTTATTCTTGGATTACATGTGCATAAGTGTGTTTCGTTTTAGCAGGTAATTGGAATTCTTCAAGCTTACAGTCTTTTATCCTCAAATGAATTGTTCGATATCAGCTCTCTCTCTCGACTCTAAAAGAAGACACTTGCATACAGCAAAACGCACATGTATATACGTGTATTTTGTTTTAATTTTCTCTCCCCGTTTTTCGTTTAATTAGTATTCAGTTGATGTAGCCTTTATGCCCGGCGTTGTGTGTTTAGAGATCTACATTAATAATCAATGTGACGAAATTGAAGACAAAATTATTCATAACGTTCACCACACGTTCACATTCACAGCGTGTCTTCTACGATCATAGAAAGTCATTGGCTCAAGATATATCTCAGCAAAACCCTCTATATACTTTTTGTGACATCCATGCCATATAGAAACACCCAGGAGCGGCCGATGGTGATTCAATATGCGTGTGTGTGCGTATGGAACGCCATGTTAAATGTATTTAATAGTTAAAGATATCTTCAATTGTGTCGAGATATCTACATTAATTTCGGATATGTCGAATTAAATTGAAAATATCAGAAATTGCAATTTCGATATCTTGAAGTTCATTTAAGATATCTCAAATTGATTTTTAGATATCAAGAAATAAATTAAAAATATTAAAACATGAAAAAATTATTAAGACATTTCGAATTGTATTCGAGATATCCAAATTGAATTTGAGATATCTAAATTGAATTCGAGATATCAAGAAATTAACTCGAGATATCCAAACTTGAATTCGAGATATCAAGAAAAAACTGAAAGATATCCAAAATTGAATTAGAGATATCGGGATTACAGTATAATATATCCACAATGGAATAAGAGATATCCAAATTTTAATTAAAGATATCGGGATTAAAATTAGAGATATCAAAAATAAAATTAGAGATATCGGGAATAAAATTAGAGACATCAAGAATTCGAATTGTAGCGCTAACAAGAAGAGCACCATCTAAATCGGCAAATACATGGCAGGAAAACGAGGCATATTCAATGTCGGTGGCTACTATAGTACTGGATTGGTCTAGGTTACTAATACTACACTTCAGGCTAGTCCTCATGGGTAACGTTAACTAGTAATATTCATATTCATATTATAGTACTTCGATTCCATTCTACTTACGTATACCAACCGACTGCGTCTGGTAGACTGGCACTGTAGCGGGACTTTCATTCAGTGCTTCCATGAAATCATAACTTCATTCTTGAGATGGACCTAACAATTTCGTTAGATTTGATAAGGTTTCATTTTTTTGAGACTCAATTGGCCAAAAAGGCACATGAAAAGTGTTTTAAATGGTATATTATTTAAATTCTATAGCAGCAGTGGCGGTCTTCGGAGCGTGTTATTATTGCCTATATTCTATAACATGGCAATTGGAAATGGGAGCTAAACATAAACTACCGATGGGCAAATCATATAAATAAATGGTTTTCCTGCGCTCAATGAATTAGCAATATTTCTTAAATTTCTTTAATATCCTTCACATTTCTAGAACTGTAGTTCATGAATTTCTTTTGATTACCATCAAGTTACCGGAATCTCACTTATATCAAGGTGTGAAACATACCCTCACTTATCGATTTTCATTAAAATCATTGAAAATGGAAGTACTGCTAACTTATGTTGTACTGACAACTTATTCGCGTTCGGTCCTGAACCGAATTGAGACAAGCGGGAGCAAATTGATGCCTCACGAGAAACTAGCAGCTTTCTCAATACCACTGGAAATCGGCCAAGTTAAAGGGGGCGTACAGTTCTCGAGTCTGCCAGCCGGTAACCTAAGCTAATCCAGCGACGTTGCCAGGAATTTGAAACGGGGGGGGAGCACATTTTGCAATTTATATGAGGGAGGATATCCCCCTCCCCTTTGAGATATTTTTGAAAAATTGAAGGTCCTTAGATGCGATCTGGTGCAATGTTTTGCCAGTTTCATCATTATAATATGATATCATACAATCAGCAGATAATGTTTCCTGTTTGAGTTCTTTTACAAGTTCCTTTACATATTATATCAGGAAGACAAACATAGTGTTCTTTTACAATTTTCCAGTAGGATGATTCTTGTTTATTGTCCAATGTCCGGACTTTAATAATTTGACGAACTAAACTGATGGACAATATAAACTTTCATATATTTTAAGGTAGCCAGATATGCAGTGGCCTAAAACAAATATCGTTATCGCAGTGTATTAGCAGTGTAATACATATTTATAGGAAGCGCGTATCACGTACGATTGCTAGCTTAGCTTCATAACATGCTGTTCGTGCAACAACTTAAGACGAATCATAGAAAAGAGGAGAACGAACGTTGTCGTCGTCCTTGTGCATGCGGTTCGTGACACTCCATCGAGTGCGGTTAGGTAGGCAATATGTATTTTATTACGCAGTGGCAAACTGTAGGCTTGTAATAGGCTATAGGCTAAATTTAGCTAATTGTATCTGTCAAAATAAATAAATAGCTGAATCAGTAGGCCTGTGTTACCACGAGTATAATCGAGTTAACGGAGCTGACGAGTATTCAAGATCAACAAGAGTATTGACAAAATACCATGCTAAAAAACAACAGTTTTAACATTTTTTCGACACTGAAAGAGGGGGGGGGGGAGCAGTTGCTGCCCCTGCTCCCTCTGGCTATGTCCCTGAGCTAATCCACCTAGCCTGATTGTTCTAGACCTCTATTCATTCAATTCAGTTTTTTTTATTCAAAAGAATAATTATCCAATAAACAAAAATAAATAACAACTAAAAACATAGACTTTCTAAACTCATTTGCGATTCACGGATATATTGAACTTTTTAATAACAGTTTGATCAAACTTAACTAAATTTGTGATGGATACTACGACGAGAAAGTAGTTCTAACCTTCTACTTTAGAAATATTGATAAAAATGATTGATTAAATTTCAAATATCTCACAGTAAAAAGAAGTGCTGTTCAAAAATGAACTGTTTTATTTTAAGTGTCAAGTATAGTACAAGGGCATGTCAAGACAGACAAAAATGAAAAGAAAATAACAAATGGATGATTTATTACTGACACACATGATTGGTAGATACAGTACAGATGATGTTTGCTTACACAATGCTAATTACAGCAACAAGAAAAAGTGAAACGAAGGAGAAGAAATTAACGGGACAAAAGAAGAAAAAGAAGAAAAAACATAAAACGATATCATAATGTAAGTTTAGGTTAAAGAGAAGGAAAGTTGTCAAAACATTTTGTGAATACGACATGCCTATCATGACATGGTTGTCATCTGCAACGAATTCACAAAAGTTGTCGGCACGCAAGCCTACACTTCCTATCAGCATACTGACTGTAATGCTACAGAATATTCTATCATTGGGTATCTTCCTGTAAAAGAGATCAACAGACCTATGCTTATCTTTTGGATTTCATCAAGAGCATTCTCGAGTGAAAATTTGTGACATTTAGTTACTATTGCGAGTTCGTTCTCTAAAATCTGCGATTCCTTTTTCTCTTCAAAGATCTGCTTCATGTCAGCTAATTCCTTCCCATCTAATACTTTTGTCTGCAATAGCTTCATACTTTCAGCTTTTCCAATCAGTGTCAAATAATCCCTTTGAACTTCATTACGAGATATTTCACGACAACGCGGGGGTTGCGGGGAGGGGGGGGGGGCATGAAATGTTTCGATTCAAATTATGTTGCGTTTTTATTTGTCGCATGAATGAAATGATATAAGCACATTAAGCAAAATAAACACTTTTAAATATTTTAAAACTTAGTCAACTGAAATGAATACAAATTTACACATAATTCTTTGATTTTTTAAACGGAAGAGGCGTTATAGGGAAAGTCGCTGAGCGGAAATGACGTTGGTATATCACGCACAGCGAATGGGGAGATTTCTACCGTTACATTAGTGACGTTACCAGTATCTTTCTTGATAAACGTTATTCCACTTTTGATGAATGTTTATCTCAACACTGTCTGCTATAATCGAACGTTATTGTTCTAGTGGTTTTAACCTAAGATGTCTTCTGTAACCGAAATCAGATTTCAGTACTGAAATGTACGTACTTTAGCATTAGCAAGAGTAACATACCCAGCGTTCACCCATCGAGTGACACTAAGAGGAACATCCATCTCATTAGATGATGTTCCTTCATCACACACCTTGACAAACTCCCCAGTCTCCTCATATTCAACAACCTTCCACTCTTTCTCTACTTCCTCACTGATGTACAATACCAGCCACTGAACACCAGTCCAGATGATATTGATCGGTAACATACCAGACAAAGCTGGCTGAAACCTTAAAGTGCCAAACTGCTTGACTGTACCATCAGCATCTATCAGTATGACGTCATCAAGACTTCGACCAATGATAGCAAATAAATTACGACAGCAAGCAACTCTGGATATACCATTCGACCGTAAAATGTCTCGTGTATCTATTACTCTAAGAGCAGATCCTGAGACAGTGTACTCACGAATAGAATGGTCACAGCTGGTAGAGATGATAAACTCATCGTTAGAATAATTGATTGGATAATGTGTAGCAATACTGGTAATCCAGGAACCTTCAGGTACCTCATCAATCACCAAGGATGAGACTGATTTTACAAAATCATACAGAGAACCATTGCTGTGAGGATGTACAATGAAGACAGTATTACCTACAGCAAAATATGGGTGTAGTTTGCCATCATAATACATATCTACATTCGACATAACTACAGGATCATCGTGATTATCAATCTTCTCCAGATGTCTCCAGTATTCCTTACTGGAATCTTTAGGATCAATACAAATAAGAAGAACGCCCACACTACTTTGTCGTTCATCAAATGTATGTAATAACTGATCAGCACGCATGCTTACACTTCCTATCAGCGTACTGACTGTAATGCTACAGAATGCTCCATCATTGGGTATCTTCCTGAACAAGAAATCAACAGACCTATGTTTTAGCATCTCTTTCTGATTCTCTAATTTATCTTTAATTTTGGCCGTCTTCTTCGTGCTCTTGCTTATCTTTTGGATTTCATCAAGAGCATTGTCGTGTGACAATTTGTGACATTGAGTTATTATTGCAAGTTCGTTCTCTAAAATCTGCGATTCCTTTTTCTCTTCAATGATCTGCTTTATGTCAGCTAATTCCTTCCCAACTAATACTTCTGTTTGTAATCGCTTCATACTTTCAGCTTTTCCAATCAATGTCAAACACTCCTTTTGAACTTCATTACGAGATTTTTCACAACAACGCGCCAAGTGCTCCTTCTTTTCTTCCCAAAGCTGCTCTGTCGAGGCGATCTCTGTTTTCAACGTTTCCAATTCTTTCATTAGCTTTTCACGGCGCTCACTTACTTCCTTGGACATTTTGTCCAGGCTTATGACGTCACAACCGGCGTCCCGATTATGTGACGTAAAGGCACAGTCTGGACAGATTTTTGAGTCACATGACACACAAAAATACTTCAATGGTAGATCTTCATGGACGAAACAATTCTCTTGTGCCTTGACGTGACCTGAACAAAAATGAAACAAATAGTTTAATTTATGATTTTCTTTTAAAGATTTTTTATAGCATTTTCTCTTAAAGACGACTGTTATAAGTCAACCACTCTTCTACCCTAACCTAAAGAAAAATCCATATTATACTTTAATCATGTCGTCACCAGATATTGCTTACTCTAATTTTCTTGCACGTGTTAACTAATCAATTCCTGCAGTGACATGATGAATTTTAGTTTAAAGTATAATATAGGAAGGAAGGAGGTGGAATACGGGAACGATGGATTGGAATGTATCAGAGGCAATGCATATAATCCCCCTTCTTATATATACGTTAATTACGTCATGAAAACAATCGGATAATACTATGATATTTCTACTTGATAATCAATGACTCATTTCGTCAATGACTCATTTCGTGACGAATAAATCTCTTACGAAACTAAAGTTTTAACAGTGTTCGTATCGTGATGCCGGTACAACGTAGATGTAAACATTATTTAAGAACAAAGATATGTAACTTATTGATTGAATACAATCTGCAATATACCGAGACAATTGGCGTTGGAGAAACCCGTAGTTTATAGTTCCGGGTATAGGAAGATTTTGTAAGTGTTTATTTACTGCGACTTGAAAGTATTAGAGCCAAATGAGGAATAATTTCATTGACGAAAGGTACATTGGTCCAAGTCATTTCAAGTGGGATTGGGGCGGGAATGGGGGGGGGGGGGGAGCGGGTGGAGGTGAGTTGGTCATATAATGGAGGGGGAAGTTTCCAAAGAAAGTGAAAGATAAGGATAACCTCTATCAAATGTTCTCTCAGTACAGCGTGGAAGGTTAGCCGTGTTCAGGATTCCCCCGTTATTTATATTATAATTTAAATTTATGCAAATGAATGTACCGTAACATATCACTGGTCCGTATTTGTATTCAGAAATTTGAATGCATCTTTACTCTGGAAGATTAATGCAAGTCACCCATTCTTCTCTCCCCCCCCCCCCTTCCCAACCTGACACAACATCAACCTGATACTTTTGACAATGTTTCTACTTTTTAACACTGTTTACTCTCATTCTGCAACACGTCTTGACTATAACTTTCCTGCATTACATTGCAACACATAGGAGGCAGAGGTGCGAGAACGATACATTAACATGATCAGAGGGCAGTGCATAACCTCCTCCCACCTCCCCTCCCTCCCCCCACACAACCTTTGATTTTAATACGTAAAATGTGAAATATGAGACCAGATGATGCTGTGATATTCCTATTTCAGGAAAAATTAATAATTTCGTGAATGATAAATCGCTTACTAAACAAAGTATCTAACTTCCTTATAGGTTGGAACAAACACTCGTATGGTGGTGAGGTACAATGTAGGTTGTATATACTATTCTATTTCATAACAAAGGCATCTAATTTAATTCTAGAATACCATCCGCAATAAACCGAGAGAATTAGAGTTATTTGTTCGAAGTTCAAGAAGATTTTGGGTGGAGTACGCTGTGATGACTATCCCCATTTTGGTCAATATATATAGTGATGGTGTACCAGCGTATAAACCCACACGTACTATGACGTATTTCTAAGTGTTTGATATCGTTAATATATACAGGGCCGTAGCCACGGGGAGAGGGGGGGCATGGTAACACGTGCCACCTCAACTTCCCTGACCCAATATTCTTAAATGGCTAACATTTCATTTCACGCATGCTAAGTCGTTAAGACAAATATAGTTAAAATGATGGAATTTATAGCACCATTTTGCATGTAAGTCCCATTATAAAATACCAAACTTGCTCAAAGAAGGTGGCTTCCTCCCCACAACGATTGTCACAAGTATTTTGTGCCTCAACCGAAAAATTTGAATTCGTACAGACGATAAGGCATGTATGACGTCATGAAAAGTGATATCAATACAGGCGTTAATTAAACTGATCTTTCCTGACACTTAAAATGGGGGTAAATTTAGTTGCAATCTCATTTACATCAAGAAGTCCTGCTACACGCCTGCTTTTGTTTGGTAGTAGCCTACCTGTTAGATGCGTCTTTCTGTAATTCTTCAACAGATTTGAAGCCTCCAAAAGCCGAAGCTCGTCTAACCAATCGATAAGTACGTTAACCTTTCGTTCGTTGAGCAGGTCATGACCTTGCAAAGCAGCGAATAATTCTCTAGCGTTGGTTATCAGCTCTCTTCTGGCAGGACTTATATCTTCACATAGGAAAGCCAAATCCTGGACATTTTCCTCCGTCAAGACTTCGGATACTTTCAGAAGAGTGAGTCTGAACGGTGACTTAGAACTTGATGACGTCATGTCGAAGAAATGTTATCCCTATTACTGCAAATGAACAGAGCGATTCACTGATGATATGCGTGACAAATTAAAATTTTACCTTAACGTAACCTATACCAATTACAAATAATTCGTATTAATGTCAAGTATTTTGAATAAGTTCATTTCATTGATAAAGTTAGCTATTCTTGTGCCTTTCCCGCACTTTTTTCTGTTTACTTGTTAGTTATATTTCCGTGAAAACAAGGTTAAGGAAGTTAGTATGTCTGTATAACATGAATATTAGTTTCTAGAAGTATCTATAAATACTTAGAATTTTATTAAAAAACAGTAATCTCCAGACATGAACTTATAGGAGGTATAATTGGGTAACGTTTTAAACTGTTATCAATTGAAAAACATTACTTGTTTACACGGAAGAGAGCCTCAATGCAATGCAGAGAAGGGTCTAGAATGTTTGAATATTAAAGCTGTTATCGGATTGTATAATATTTATGACGTCTACGACAACCGTTGCGAGCCGGAAATGCGTGTACCAGACTCCGTGTAAAAATTTAAAATATGGATAATTTGCAGTATTGTGTTTAAGATTGTATCGACAACCACCAGTTTCCTGACAAATTCGACGAGTCGGAATTGGGGAAAAGGTCGCTTTCGCTATTTTTTAATGTGAATACAAAACTAGTCTCTGACTGTCTTTATTCTTCGTGCACAGTTTCAATGTTACATAATTATTAGAACGAGATACAATTCCAACCAAAAGATATGAAAACAAACTAAAAATGTGTCAGTAGAACCGCTGATGACTTAAATATAAATATATATATAGTAATATTGGCGAACTGTCATGAACAATAGATTTGGTCCAAATATGATCAAATCAAGTAGTTCTGAAGCGCTATATATCGTCCCTGTTTTCGCGTAGTGGCGAATGTGCTGCTCTATACATTTCATCCGAGCACTTTTAATGTTTGTTGTAGTCTGTTTGTTATATCGTTTTATGTATTAACTTTTGTATGTGTAGATGTATTTGATATGATATCCTATCATCTTAACATTTTCCCCTTTTATATTAGTTATTCTTCGACTGTACATATGAAGCCATTTATTCTTTTCCATTTCGCATTTCCGTCCACATTTCATTTTCTTCTTATACGTCTGGGGCATGGCGCCACTATTTTCCATGTATACATTTTTTTTCTTTTTAATTCTTTTTGTCAACGTTGTTGTCATATGAACTTTGTAAGCATATTTGTACTCTACATACCTCACACGAGTGAGGTGCACAGAGATTGAATAAACTTGTGTTGTGGTCTGTTTGTTATATCGTTTTATGTATTCACTTAAGTATGTGTAAATGTATTTGATATAATATCCTATCATCTTAAAATAAAAATAAAAAATCACCTTTTATATTAGTTACTCTTCTTGTTGAGGTATTATATGACTCCTCTCTATAAATTTTATATGTATACTGGAAGGAAATAAAAAGAAGGAACAACATACTATAGTACAACTTGGAAACACTTGAACAATGGCACAGTTGTCTCCTTCTTTAAATCTGAGGATTCACACGAGGTTGGGTTGGATAATATGTATGTGCCTGTGAGCGTAAGAATTTTTTTCATATGTTTACTGGAAGGAAATAAAAAGAAGGAACAACATACTATAGTACAACTTGGAAACACTTGAACAATGGCCCAGTTGTTTCCTTTTTTAAATCTGAGGATTTACACGAGGTTGGGTTGTAAGTTATAAATGTGCCTGTGAGCTTAAGAAAAATTTTACATTCCGTTTTAAGGGGATCGTATAGTGGAAAAGCTTGTAAAACTTTTGAAGGATACTACTAAACTATTGTCAGAGACATTTCACGCAATACACTTACTTGAAAATGAAGAATTGCACACAATTTTCCGTAGTCTGTGTGCTTCATAAGAGTTCCGACTTAACAGATTACGCCACTGGAACTGTTATTTTTGCAACTGCATGTGTTCACATTTCATAATATCCCTATTTCATAAATTTTAGAAAATGGTGGGGGTTCTTTTAAAATAAATAAGACCAATATACCACCCTTTCAGCAGCCGGCTCTCCTTGCCCTCCCTAACTCAACACCCCTCTATCCGACACCATTCATGTCACCCAAGAAAAACATACTAAAACACTTACATCAGCCCATAACCCATACAAATTCCTA
Source organism: Apostichopus japonicus (assembly GCF_037975245.1). Taxonomy (NCBI): domain Eukaryota; kingdom Metazoa; phylum Echinodermata; class Holothuroidea; order Aspidochirotida; family Stichopodidae; genus Apostichopus; species Apostichopus japonicus. The sequence goes on along the minus strand of NC_092576.1, from coordinate 10,777,600 downwards.
GTCTATTTTATTCATTGCAACAAAACGTGGGCGTTCCTTTAAAAATTAATAAGACCAGTATGCCACCCCTTTCAACAGCCGTTTCTCCTTGCCCTCTATACCACCTCCCCTCATCATATCCGACTCCATCCATGTCACTCAAGAAAACATACTAAAACACGTATGTTGATACCTGCGTATAACCCATGCAAATTCCTTGGCTATTTTATACATTATAGTAAACCGTGGGCGTTCTTTTTAAGATCAATAAGACCAATGTACCACCCAATCGATTATTTTCTTCTTACGTAAGGTGATTCCACCTACCCCCAACTCTCCCCATTTGACAGTGGACATTCACGGTGTACTCTATGGCTACTACACAAAAGTGACGAATACTAGTCTGTGACAGGACGAAAAGCAAATAGACCTACCTATATCACATGCCCCGTGTGTCCTTATCCCTACTAGTTCTACCGTCCTCCATGAGAGGAGTGGTGCTTGTATTTGCATTCTTATGTTTAATTGTATATATAGTTTTAAATTGCTTCACGACTAGAAGAATTCACGTGTAAATCAGTATTGCATACACCACCTCATGCAGTTCATAGATTTGCTATCTTTCATGTTACAGATGTCATACTAGAATGGATACTTATACAAATATTATTTCTAAGACAAAGGCCGAGTGGGTTTGGACTCGCATTCAATCCGTTAAGTCATGCAACATGCATCGTTAAGTCGTTGGCATGGCTGCGACGCAAAGCTGGATTCACGACACGGCCTCTTATATCTTTAAGATTCAAATAGGTGTGTGGTACAATCAAGAATGCATGAAATAGGCAGAACGTATAAAATGCCGACCCACTAAAATTAATCTTTCCTTTTATTTTAGCAAGATCCCACCGCTGACCATTGATAACTTTCCACCTGTTATATATATATGCATGAATGCGTGTATGCTGGATACAATAGACTTACCCTAATAGCTTATTGACCACGCAAAATTTGGGTAGATAGTTTTACTACGATGGTGGAAAATTACCGGAAAATTGGGTCTATTTTTACTATTTTTTCACAATCGGTTTAGAATGTATCAGTTGTATTTATGAATTTGAACTAAAGTGTCAACTTCTGTAGGGGGAAAAGTCATTTGTGTGAAACAAATGAGAATGAGAGGAATATAAAATATCAAAAAACATCACACTGGAGCAGAAAATGTTGGGTTTTTTTTCAATGTGAGACTGTAAGTCACATATTGTACTTTAATAAGACCATAATGGCAGATTCTAAACAGTTATTTTATGAATTCGTCTCGCCAAATATTGTTATTAATAACATATATCAAAAGTGTAAAATGTATGACATTTTTTTCAAAAGTGAAATGAAAGATGACAATTAACCACATTAATTACAAAATGCCAAGATATGATGATACAAAACGCTGAATGAAATCAGAATGGAGTAAACACTGTCCATGCACTATAACTGAATGGCTCTGTTGTTTGTACTGAACTTGGTATTTCCAGTTCACGCCATTACCGGGTACTAAACTTTTCTTTTATATTTTGCTAAATTGTACATGATTTTAGTAGTGTGCCTACACTTACCTTTCGGGAATGGACCTTCAAGTTGACGGTTTAGTACTTAGACCCAAAGTAATGTAAAATACAAGCAATGTATACTCAATATACTACATAATAGTTTTAAGACGAGGTAACCGTCACCCGAACAAAATGTGTAGGCTCTATGTGTATATTTGTGTGTATGGCTAGCTATTTTTCTTTCAATGAACGTCGTGCATGTGTTCATTGATTTTGCTTAAAGTCTTATTGAATATCTGTTTGTCAACTGTTAACCAATCAGACGTCAATCACCACGATTGTTCCATATAATATAACATATGAGTTTCAATTTTTTTTGTTTAAATTTTCTTTAGTTATATCGTCTAATTATACGTATTATATATTAAAATCAAATGTTTCAGTTAAATATAGTTGAGTGGTTACTGCATGGCTGGATGACCAATTAGTGTCACCGACGAACGTCTTTTCTTAAAGAAACTAAAGCGGTATCGGAAATACGTTTAAAAACACGAAGTTGTTAAAGCTAAGCTGGTCTTTCATATCACGTGCATCTATCAGCCTGAGTACTATCGCGGTTAGTTGATAACTGGAATAGTCAAGAGCTGCTCTTTTTTATTTAACCAGAAAACTGCAAAACATTACTTCACCATTGCATACACTAATCTGTATTACAGGTAAACAGAAAATGAGAAATAAGTTCAATTTCAACAAGGTTTAAATGGTTTTAACAAAGTTGTTTTGGTTTAAATTCCCTCTGAGAGTATTTCCGAGTCCTCAAATCATTTTCATTTTCATTTCTTTTCTCCTCGCGATGTTTATATGGCATTTTCGGGCGATGTGAGGTAAAAGACAATATTCTCTTATATACTTACTAAAGGGAAGAATCAACTCGTTCACCACTCGTTCCTTAAATATAATATTCATTTTGACAACGTAATAAAATAGTTATCATTTGAGGCTCGATATTACAATGGTTGACGTGATTGGACAGTTGTATCAGCTTTTGAACGTTATGTGTATGTTTACAACTAGATATCGATTCCACGGACAATTGAAACGGTTGAACACCTTGATAAACTAATCTGCTATGTAATAATCACAAAAAGCCACTCTTACCTTTAATGTGTTCTAGTTGATAAGTTAAACGACCACTCAGATATGATTAGAAGCTGTGTCCAATTAACGTACACTTAGGCCGTTAGTAGATAGCAGTATACCATTTACACATGGTATAGGGTGTGTCGGTACTAGTACAAATAACAACGCACAGTAATTTGAAATGGCATACAGTGAGAACTATGTACACCAAAGGAACACACTACATAGACGTGCATATGAAGAAGGAAATAAAGCCGCCCTGGCACGCCATATATGCACAGTGTAGCAGTCATGGGTGGGGTGATATCAAATAAGTTTGGAGTTTGGAGTACGTTAACAACTTAAACACTCATGCAACTATATATATTTATATATATATATATATATATATATATATATATATATATATATATATATATATATATATATATATATATATATATATATATATATATATATATATATATATATATATATATATATATATATATATATATATATATATATATATATATATAATACGAAATGTTCGTGCATTTGAGAGGAAAGTCACGTGTACCGAAACCTGAATTTTGGGTAACTCGAATTCGAATTCTTGATATCTCTAATTCAATTTTGGATATCTCCAAGTCGAATTCTTGATATCTCGAACTTAAATTCTGATATCTCAAGTATATTTAAATTATTGATATCTGGTGGAAATTAATTCGAGATACCTTAGAGTGAATTAGAGATATCTTTTAATGAATTAGAGATATCGGTAATTGTTAAATAAATGTTAAAATAGGGTTACATACGCGAGCTCTTGTATTTACACCTTACAGGGACATGTATAAGACTCAGACATAGGCCTCTACCTACCGGGTACACATTCCATACGGGGTACAGGGGGGGGATTGTGAAATGTGGGGTGGGGTGGGGGAAGCGAAGAGCAGTGGAAGATTCGACTTTGATTTGAAGCGGTCACAAAGTTTCAGTATCTTAAAACTTCGATTATCCGCAGCATGCAAATCCATAGCACAGATTTCATTATTTATATGTTTTTTTATAACGACAGGACCCTCTTAACTACACCTTTAAATTACACATTTGAATGGCATAAGGGCACCTTTAATGACAGATATTGGGACCAAACGTTTTCGTCAATAACATAAGATCGTATTAGTGCACTTGGTTGTAGGGAGAAAAAAAATTAATACAATTTTAAGCACTCTTTTGTTTCTATCTACATTTCTGGATTTATTATCATTATCATGACAGTCTGTGAAATAGATGTTTGCCACATTACATTACAGGAATTTGATCTCAGATATGTGATGTCAATAAGACAGATGTACCCACAAAGGTTAATCTTCAAAATATATTTTCTTTTGCTTCGTTACGAAATGTGATACATTCGAAATGTTTGCTTGCTTGTTGGTTATTATTAACTGTTACCAGAGCGGCATAAATTACTACCGGTTTATTGATGTAACCCGGCGGTCCTGGAGCGAACTTAGACAAGCGGGTGCAAAATGATGCCTTGCGAAAAACTAGCAACTTTTTCAATACCACTGGAAATCGGCCAAGATGAATTGAGAGTACAGATCTCGAGTCTGTCAACCGGTAACCTTAGCTAATCCACCTAGCCTGATTGTTCCAGTACTCTATTAATTCAATTCAGTTTATTTTTTCAAAAGGATAATTATCCAATAAACAAAATATATAACAAATAAAAACAAAGACTTTCTAAACTAATTTGCGATTCCCAGATATATTGAACTTTTTAATTACAGCTTGATCAAACTGATCTAAATTTGTGATGGATAATACGACGAGAAAATAGTTTTTGCCTTCTACTTTAGAAATATTGATAAAAATGATTGATTAATTTCAAATATCTCACAGTAAAAAGAATTGCTGTTCAAGATGAACTGTTTTATTTTAAATGTCAAGTATAGTACAAGGGCATGTTATGACAGACGAAAAGAAGAAGAAAAGAACAAATGGATGAATTATTACTGACACACATGATTGGTGGATACAGTACAGATGATGTTACCATACACAATGCTAATTACAGCAACAAGAAAAAGTAAATATGAGAGAAGAAATAAACTAGAGAAGAAAAGGTAAAAAGAAATCTAATAAATTTCATAATGTAAGTTTGGTTTAAAGAGAAGGAAAATTGTTAAAACATTTTGTGAGAAAAAAATGCTATGAGGATGTGGTTTTCATTCAGGAATCCAGAAAAGTTGCAAGATTCATAGAATAAAGTTAAATTCGGAGAACGCAAAACAGAAAAAAAGGCTCTTCTGTTTAAATTGATTAGTTTCACAGTAAAGGCAATATTTGAAGTACAATATGACCTCAAATAGTGTCTGAGAGGTACATTGGACCATGACGGTTGTAATACTGGAAAAATAAAAGGTCATATTGTCGGCATACTTAGCGATTATTAGTTATATGCATGGTCCACTATTATTGGCTAAGGGACAGTGTTACAGGCCCCTAAGTAATCTCAATAATTTGTATGATTTTTGCAACAATTAGTTGTATTATAAATCAATATCATAGAATATTATAAATTAATCTAAGAATCATAGTATAGAACTGCCTGGTGTGTGTGCATATCTGGTGTGTGCAGAATATTTGGAAAAGTTGAGAAGCTTCTAGAAGAGTTAGAACATTTGAGAACAATGTAGATCATCCCAATACAGTACACATTGGAACAAGCTAGAACATTGGAGTGCCGCCAAGGGGACATCCCCTGTGCTATTTTTAGAACACTAGGTGAGGATTTCCTGGAAAGGTGAAGTGACCTTTTGGGTTGGTTGAACTGAGCTGGAGCTACTGTAAGATGCTTCTAGAATGGATGGACATTTCAAGATCTTTCTGGACTTGTGAAAAGGCTATATAAGCACCTGATAATTTGAGATCGAGGTTTTTTAACCATCTTGGCTCCAGGAGTTTAATAACCTCTCGTTCAAGTGAATCCTACAATTCCAGTGTGAGTAAATACTCACTTAGTTTGACAGTAAAGTTATAGCTGTCTTTTTATTAGTGGATTTGCTACAAGTTTACCGGCTTCGAAGTCGCCCATCGTTGTGTAGCCGTCTTCGGTTCTGTGCCAGTCAGCACTACTTATTGTGGCCTCTGAGTTACCCAAGGACAGGAATCCAAGGATAAACAAGCTGCAAGCACAACTTGGACATTCATTAGTAGTCGGCCTCCGAAGTGGAAGTCATCAAGTTGGGAGCTGGATTTCTTCAATATTGGACATTCGTCCGTCTACAAGTTTCGCTGGAATATTCGTCAGGACCTTTTGTCACTGCGCTCGAGTCGCGGCACACACCAGGTCGTGAGTAAATTATAGTATAACTTATTAAATCTGTTTTAGTGTAAACTGCTTAGATATTGATAAATGATCTTTGTTTGATTTTAACTACCTTGAACACACAATTAAATAAATAAATACTTATTGTTATATTTAAAGTTAAATTTTACAGTGTGCTGTTTAGTCATTTGAGTTGTGAACCCAAGGGGAGGTGTATTCTGGCCTTGATCGAGTTGATCGTAACAGAATTGGGGGCCTATCCGGGAAAGTACACTGTAAAAAATTGTAAGTTAATTGTTTTTCAACATTATCTGATTGTGTGTTTACATTGATATTTGTGCTGCATATTGTTGTTTGTAATTTAATTAGTTGTTCACTATGGCATTTGTTGCAGAAGATTTTGTTCAAGATGTATCTTGGGAGGTTTTTGATGAGCTCAAGAAGCCAGATTTAATGGCATTGGCCGTGTATTTGGAAATTGAAGTAAAGCATGCTATGCGTAAACAAGTCATCAAAAATACACTCATTGACCGTTTGGTTGCAGACGATTTGTTAGATGAGAAATGTCTGGAAAACAAAGTAGAAATTCTGGATAGTTCAGATTCTGCAGTAAAATTAAAACAATTAGAGATTCAGAAAGAAATTGAAATGACCAGATTAGAAATGGAGGAACGAATTAAATTGAAAGAAATAGAAGCCAAAGTACAAGTGGAAAAATATAAATTAGAAAAACAAGGCTCATCAAACTTCTCAGACAAATTTGATGCCACAAAGAATATTAGGTTAGTGCCAAAATTTCAAGAAACTGAAGTGAATAAATATTTCTTACACTTTGAGAAGATTGCCGAAAGTTTGAAATGGCCTAAAGAATCTTGGACATTGTTGCTCCAGTCAGTGTTCATTGGGAAAGCTAGAGAAATTTATTCTTCCCTATCAATTGAACAATGTCATAATTATGATGTGGTTAAGAAAGCAGTTCTTAAGGCCTATGAGTTGGTGCCCGAAGCTTACCGGCAAAAGTTCCGAAGTGCAAAGAAAGAAACCAACCAAACTCATGTTGAGTTTGCAAGAGTACAAGAACAAATGTCAGATAGGTGGCTTAGCTCTAAAAATGTGAACAATGAATTCAAACAACTTAGGCAATTGGTTTTGGTTGAGCAATTCAAGAGTTGTATCCATGCTGACATCAGGACTCACTTAGATGAGCGCGACATAAATAATTTAGAAGATGCAGCAATAACGGCAGATGATTACGCCCTCACGCATAAGTTGAGTGCCAATAATACAGGTGGGCATAATAAGTTTAGTCAGTATCACAAGAATAATTATAATAAGTCTAACCAAAATAAATCGTCCCAAAATCAGATTAGCACTAAAGAAGGAAATAAACAGTCAGGTCCCTCAAATCAGGGAAGTAAAGGTCCTTCTAGTGAAAAACCAACCAAGTCATGGGATGGTTTTAAGAAGTCAGTGACTTGTGACTACTGCAAAGAACCAGGCCACACTAAGTCCAAGTGTTGGAAGTTAATGGGAAAGCAGTTGGCTCTACAACAGCAATCTGCACCCACAGGTTGTGCTGTGGCCATGAGATCTCAAGTTAGTTTTCAGGCTGTTAAACAGAAAGATCTTGAGTCTGAGAAAATTAGGGAAGACTTTGAACCATTTGTTTTGGAGGGTTCTGTATCACTTGAGAGTGATAAAGTTGATCCAAAGCCTATAAAGATCATGCGTGACACTTGTTGTGCACAGTCAATGATTTTGGAAGGGTCATTGCCCTTTAGTGAAGTAAGTGCAACAGGTGAAAATGTCTTGATTCAGGGCATTGGTATGGATATTATTAGTGTCCCTCTTCACAAGATGAATTTAAAGTCTGATTTGGTCTCAGGTACAGTCATAGTTGGAGTGAGGCCTGAACTCCCAGTCAAAGGTGTTTCTATGTTGTTAGGTAATGATTTGGCTGGTGGAAAAGTACTTCCTCAACCAATTGTTACCCGTGAACCCTGCACGGAGGCTGGTAATGATGACGAAAGTAGTGTCGTCTTTCCAGCTTGTGCAGTAACAAGAAGTATGACTCAGAAAACAATGCTTGAAGCAAATAGTAAGGATAAAGGGGATGACTTGGTCCCTAATCTAGATTTAGAGGGGACATTCATGACAGAGTTGGATGAACCAGGTCATCTTCTCTCTTCAGGAGAGAAAAGCTCTCCAAAACATAGCCAAGACTTCAAGCCCATGCTTAATGGGGACAGTGATACTGATCCCTTGAGTCACAATAAGTTAGTCATAGAACAGGAAAATGACCCTGAACTTAAGGACCTTGGTCAAAGGGCATTGACCCTACAGGAAGCTGAAGAAGTTCCTGTCTGTTTTTACAAACGGAATGGTGTTCTGATGAGGAAATGGAGACCACCTGATGCTCCAGCAACTGATGAATGGCAAGTCATTCATCAGATTGTAGTTCCCAAAGTATATCACAGGGAGGTCATCAGCATTGCCCATGATAGTCCCATGGCAGGACATCTAGGAATTAGAAAGACACATGATAGGATCTTGAATCATTTTTGGTGGCCTACACTTAGGAAGGATGTTTCTGAGTATTGTAGATCTTGTCACACTTGTCAAGTAGTGGGCAAGCCTAATCAGAAAGTCCCTGCCGCTCCTTTAAAGCCTACACCGGCGTTTGATGAACCATTTAGTCGGGTTATAGTTGATTGTGTAGGACCTCTCCCTAAGACTAAATCAGGTAATCATTATCTGTTGACTATCATGTGTGCCTCTACCAGGTTCCCAGAAGCTATACCCTTGAGAAATATTAAGGCTAAGACAATCGTGAAGGCTCTAACCAAGTTTTTCACTCTTGTAGGACTTCCAAAGTCGATACAGTCAGATCAAGGGTCAAATTTCACGTCAGGCTTATTTCAGGAAGTCATGTATGAGTTAGGAATAGAACAATACACCTCTAGTGCATACCATCCGGAGTCCCAAGGAGCTTTAGAGAGATTCCATCAGACTCTAAAGAATATGATTAAGACTTACTGTTTCGATTTTGAAAAGGATTGGGATGACGGTGTTCACCTATTATTGTTTTCTGCAAGAGAAGCAGTTCAGGAAACATTAGGTTTCAGTCCCTTTGAGTTAGTGTTTGGGCGTACAGTTCGAGGTCCCTTAAAGCTTCTGAAAGAAAAATGGCTGAATGATGAAATTGATACAAACCTTTTGGATTATGTTTCCAAATTCAAGTATAGGCTTAATAGAGCAAATGAAATTGCTAGGGATAATCTAAAAGAGGCCCAAAGCAAAATGAAAAGGTGGTATGATAAGGATGCCAAAAGTAGAGTATTTAGTCCAGGAGACAAAGTCACTGGTCTTGTTTCCAATACCTGGACACCCGCTGCGGGCAAGATACCATGGGCCTTATACAGTAGAGTCAAAAGTGGGTGAAGTTGACTACATTGTCAAGACGCCAGATAGGCGCAAAAGTAGGCAATTGTGCCATATAAACATGCTCAAAGAGTATGTTGATAGAAATGATGATGGCAGTGTAAAACCAGTGTGCTCTGTAGGTCCTAGTAATGATAGTAGTCATGACGACACTCCAGAAATGGAAGTTGATCAAAATGACAATAGTGATGATAGGCAGCATGAATATCCTATGAAGTTGCAAAACTCTGACGTGCTTGCAAAGTTGAATGAAAAATTAGGCCATCTTTCAGGAAATGTGCAGTGTGAATTGAAGCAATTAATTCACGAGAAGGAAGATATTTTTCCCGATGTTCCTAGTAGGACTAATGCTGCTGATCATGACGTTGATGTGGGTGACCATGAACCAATCAAACAGCACCCCTACAGAGTAAACCCACTGAAGAGAGCACATCTCAATAAAGAAATTGAGTATATGTTAAAAAATAACATAATAGAACCTAGCAAAAGTGAATGGAGTTCCCCATGTATTCTGGTTCCAAAACCAGATGGTTCCTTTAGATTTGTGACAGACTATAGAAAAGTCAATCAGTGCTCGAAAACGGATTCGTATCCGATTCTGCGTATAGACGATTGCATTGATAAAATTGGCAATGCAAAATTTGTTAGCAAGTTTGACCTTTTGAAGGGGTATTGGCAAGTCCCCCTCACTGATCGCGCCAAAGAAATTTCGGCCTTTTGCACCCCAGATGCCCTTTATCAGTATCGGGTTATGCCGTTTGGTATGAAAAATGCACCGGCAACGTTTCAGAGAATGGTCAATTGTATTGTGGCTGACATTGAAGGCTGTGAAGCCTATGTAGATGATTTGATTGTCTACAGCCAAACTTGGGAACAACACATAGGGCAACTCCGTCACTTGTTTAAGAAATTGTCACAAGCCAAACTAACAGTTAGTTTGGTTAAAAGTGAATTTTGTCAAGCCAATGTTGTTTATTTGGGTCATGTAGTAGGCCAAGGCAAGGTCAAGCCTATCAAGGCTAAGGTTGAAGCAATTGAGAAATTCCCCACACCAAAGACTAGGAAAGAGCTTCAGCGATTTCTAGGTATGGCTGGATATTACAGGAGGTTCTGTCAGAATTTTTCTGATGTGGCCAGTCCACTGACAAATTTGTTGGCAAAGAATGTCAAATATGTTTGGTCAGAGGAAACCGAAAATGGTTTCAACAAAATCAAAGCCATACTGATTAGTGAACCAGTTCTGATAGCACCAGACTTTCAGAAACAATTCAAGTTGGCCATAGATGCCAGTGACATAGGGTGTGGTGGAGTTCTAATGCAAGTTGGTGAAGATGGAATAGATCACCCTATTTCATACTTCTCCAAAAAGTTTGACAAGCACCAAAGAAATTACTCCACTATTGAAAAGGAGTGCCTTGCTCTCATTTTGGCATTGGAGCATTTTGATGTATATTTGGGTACCACTGTGCACCCAGTGCTTGTCTTCACAGATCATAACCCCCTGACCTTCATCCACAGGATGAAAAACAAAAATCAGAGACTAGTAAGGTGGAGTTTGACCTTGCAGGAATATAACCTGGACATCAGGCATATCAAAGGCAAAGATAATGTGATGGCTGATGCCTTGTCCAGAGTTGGATAGTTTATCATTAACAAGCAAAGAGTTTTAAAAGAAAAGGTGTCATTGTAAATAAATTCTGTATGTAAACCTTTAAGGTTATGAGTGCCTTAAATAGGCTTAAATGTTCATATGAGATTAAAATTTAAGAAAGTTTTCTTTCCAATCAATCTTTCTTTCTTTAAGGGGGAGGGTGTTACAGGCCCCTAAGTAATCTCAATAATTTGTATGATTTTTGCAACAATTAGTTGTATTATAAATCAATATCATAGAATATTATAAATTAATCTAAGAATCATAGTATAGAACTGCCTGGTGTGTGTGCATATCTGGTGTGTGCAGAATATTTGGAAAAGTTGAGAAGCTTCTAGAAGAGTTAGAACATTTGAGAACAATGTAGATCATCCCAATACAGTACACATTGGAACAAGCTAGAACATTGGAGTGCCGCCAAGGGGACATCCCCTGTGCTATTTTTAGAACACTAGGTGAGGATTTCCTGGAAAGGTGAAGTGACCTTTTGGGTTGGTTGAACTGAGCTGGAGCTACTGTAAGATGCTTCTAGAATGGATGGACATTTCAAGATCTTTCTGGACTTGTGAAAAGGCTATATAAGCACCTGATAATTTGAGATCGAGGTTTTTTAACCATCTTGGCTCCAGGAGTTTAATAACCTCTCGTTCAAGTGAATCCTACAATTCCAGTGTGAGTAAATACTCACTTAGTTTGACAGTAAAGTTATAGCTGTCTTTTTATTAGTGGATTTGCTACAAGTTTACCGGCTTCGAAGTCGCCCATCGTTGTGTAGCCGTCTTCGGTTCTGTGCCAGTCAGCACTACTTATTGTGGCCTCTGAGTTACCCAAGGACAGGAATCCAAGGATAAACAAGCTGCAAGCACAACTTGGACATTCATTAGTAGTCGGCCTCCGAAGTGGAAGTCATCAAGTTGGGAGCTGGATTTCTTCAATATTGGACATTCGTCCGTCTACAAGTTTCGCTGGAATATTCGTCAGGACCTTTTGTCACTGCGCTCGAGTCGCGGCACACACCAGGTCGTGAGTAAATTATAGTATAACTTATTAAATCTGTTTTAGTGTAAACTGCTTAGATATTGATAAATGATCTTTGTTTGATTTTAACTACCTTGAACACACCATTAAATAAATAAATACTTATTGTTATATTTAAAGTTAAATTTTACAGTGTGCTGTTTAGTCATTTGAGTTGTGAACCCAAGGGGAGGTGTATTCTGGCCTTGATCGAGTTGATCGTAACAACAGTACATATAATTATACCACAAATAATGAGAAAACCACATAGATAGGGAATTAAATTCGGTACTGACTAAAAAGGAAAAAAAATATATCAAATCAATCAGGCAAGTCTTCGGGTTATTTTGATTTGATTAATGTACAACTGTGTGCGAACATTAAGTTTTTATGATATTACCCGTTCTAATTGTAGGTTTAGAACGAAAGAAGAAATGTTACCATTTCTTATTTTAAATACTATACATTTTTTTTAATATAAAATAGACATGCGGCGCTAAGAATTCAAACCTTATGCGACCGTCAATTACCATTAACGTTGTTTTTACATCTTTGCCAAGAAACACATAAGCTGAAGCCTGCAGGAATTTAATTATGTTTACAAGTTCGTGGAGAATGTAACATGGATAACAATAACTTGTGTTTAATTTGACTAAACTTGAAATAGTGGTCTTCGACAACGGTGACACAGAATAAGAGAATGCGGTATAGGATACGGTAGCGGGGGGGGGGGGGGGGGGATGGGGGGAATGGGAGGTGGAATGTTTCGATTCAAATGATGTTGCGCTTTTTATTTGTCGCATGAATGAAATGATATAAGCACTTTAAGCAAAATAAACACTTTTAAACATTTTATAAAACATTAGTCAACTCAAATGTTTAATAAAAATTTACACATAACTCATTGATTTTTTAAACGGAAGAGGCGTTGTAGGTAAAGTCGCCGAGCGAAAATGACGTAGGTATATCACGCACAGCAAATAGAGAGATTTCTACCGTTAAATTATGGTGACGTAACCAGTATCTTTCTTAATAAACGTTATTCCACATTTGATGAATGCTTATCTCAACACTATGTGCTATAATCGAATTAAATTGTTCTAGTGGATTTAACCTTAGACGTCTTCTGTAACCGAGATCAGATTTCAGTACTGAAATGTACGTACTTTAGCATTAGCAAGAGTAACATACCCAGCCTCCACCCATCCAGTGACACTAAGAGGCACATCCACCTCATTAGATGATGTTCCTTCATCACACACTTTGACAAACTCTCCAGTCTTCTCATAGTGTACAACCTTCCACCCTTTCTCTACTCCCTCATTGATGTACAATACCAGCCAATCAGCACCAGTCCAGATGATATTGATCGGTAACATACCAGACACAGCTGACGGAAGCCTCAAAATGCCACACTGCTTGACTGTACCATCAGCATCTATCAGTATGACGTCATCAAGACTTCGACCAATGATAGCAAATAAATTACGACAGTAAACAACTCTGGATATAGCATTAGAGCGTACAAAGTCTCGTGTATCTATTACTCTAAGAGCAGATCCGGAGATACTGTGCTTTTGAATAGAGTGGTCGCAGCTGGTAGAGATGATAAACTCATCGTTAGGATCCTTGTGTGGATAGTCTGTAGCAATACTGGTAATCCAGGAACCTTCAGGTACCCCATCAATCACCAAGGATGAGACTGATTCTACAGAATCATACAGAGAACCATTCCAGTGTGGATGTACAATGAAGACAGTATTACCTACAGCAAATAATGCATGATATCCATTATCATAATACATATCTATATACGACATAACTACAGGATCATCGTGATTGTCAATCTTCTCCATATGTCTCCAGTATCCCTTACTGGAATCTTTAGGATTAATACAAATAAGAAGAACGCACCTACGGCTTTGACGCTCTTCAAATATATGTATTAACTGATCAGCACGCATGCTTACACTTCCTATCAGCGTACTGACTGTAATGCTACAGAATATTCTATCATTGGGTATCTTCCTGTACAAGAGATCAACATACCTATGTTTAAGCATCTCCTTCTGTTTCTCTAATTTATCTTTAATTTCGGCCGCCTTCTTTGTGCTCTTGCTAATCTTTTGGATTTCATCAAGAGCATTCTCGTGTGAAAATTTGTGACATTTAGCTACTATTGCGAGTTCGTTCTCTAAAATCTGCGATTCCCTTTTTTCTTCACAGATCTGCTTCATGTCATCTAATTCCTTCCCATCTAATACTTCTGTTTGCATTCGCTTCATACTTTCAGCTTTGTCAATCAGTGTCAAATAATCCTTTTGAACTTCATTACGAGATATTTCACGACAACGCGCCAGGTGCTCCCTCTTTTCTTTCCAAAGCTGCTCTGTCGAGGCGATCCCTGTTTTCAACATTTCTAATTCTTTCATTAGCTTTTCACGGCGCTGACTTACTTCATTGGACATTTCGTCGAGGCTAATGACGTCACAATCGGCATCTCGATTATGTGACTTAAAGGCACAGTCTGGGCATATTTTTGAGTCACATGACACACAAAAATACTTCAATGGTAGGTCTTCATGGATGAAACAATTCTCCTGTGCCTTGACGTGACCTGAGCAAAAATGAAACAAATAGTTTGATTTATCTCTTTTATTTCAGACCTTTTCGGCATTTAACTCTCAAAGACGACTATGATAAGTCAACCACTCTTCTACCCTAACCTAAAGAAAAAATCCATATTATATTTTTATTGATGTCGTCACCAGATATTGCTTACTCTCATTCTCTTACACGTGTTTACTAATCAATTCCTGCAGTGACATGATGAATTTTATTTTAAAGTATAATATATGTAGGAAGGAGGTGAAATACTTGAACGATGGATTTGAATGCATCAGTGGCAATGAATACACCCCCCCCTTGTTATTGATACGTAAATTACGTCATGAAAACATTCGGATAATACTACTCATTTCGTCAATGACTCATTTCGTGACAAATAAATCGCTTAGGAAACTACAGTTTTAGCAGTGTTCGTATCGTGGTGCCGGTACAACGTAGATGTTCTACATTATTTTATTACAAAGATATCTAACTTATTGATTGAAAACCATCCGCAATGAACCGAGACAATTGGCCTTGAAGAAACCCGTAGTTTATAGTTCCGGATATATATGAAGATTTTGTAAGTGTTTATATACTGCGACTTGAAAGAGCCAAATGAGGAATAATTTCATTGACGAAAGGTACATTGGTCCTAGTCATTTGAAGTGGGATGGAGCGGGAGGGGGGTGGGGGGGGGTAGGGCTGGTTATTCAATAGAGGGGAAAGTTTTCCAAGAAAGTGAAAGATAACGATAACCTCTATCAAGTGTTCTCTCAGTACCGTGTGGAAGGTTATTCGTGTTCAGGGCTACCCCGTTATTTTTTTATAATTTAAATTTGTGTAAATGAATGTACCGTAATGTATCACTGGTCGGTATTTTTTATTCAGAAATGTTAATGTACTTTTACCCTGGAAGATAACTGTAAGTTACACATTGTTCTACCCCCACCGCACACAACATCAAACTGATACTTTTGACAACGTTGCTACTTTCTAACACTGTTTACTCTCATTCTCTAACATGTGTTGACTATAAATTTCCTGCATTACATTGCAACATATAGAAGGCAGCGATGCGGGAACGATACATTAAAATGATCAGAGTTCAGTGCATGACCTGCCCGCCCCGCACCTCCCCTATACACCCCTTCCTTTTTATATTGTTATGTAATGAAATGCGACCAGATGATGCTATGATATTCCTACTTCAGTAAAGATGAACGATATCGTGATTAATAAATCGCTTACTAAACTAAGCCTTTAACTTCTTAAGTTTTAAGAATTTCGTATGGTGGTGCCGGTACTATGTAGGTTGTATATGCTACACTATTCATAACAAAGGCATCTAATTAATTTCTAGAATATCCGCAATAAACCGAGAGAATTATAGTTATTTGTTCGAACTTCAAGAAGAATTTGTGTGGAGTACGCTGTGATGACACGTCTATATGCTTCATAGAATGACTCTAACTCTTAATTTACTGGTAATTGATATTATTAGAGCCAAGCAAAGAAATGTTCATTGACGATATGTACATTGATCATAATCGTCATCGTCATCGTCATGAAACTGAATAGGGGACTTGCTTTACTAGCACGCTGTGATATGCTTCTCGGAAGGTATTCCTCATTAGCTGTACTAAGCATAGAACAAGATTTCCATGTTACTTTGATTCGTATTTGACCCTTCAGACAAAGTTCCGTCCGTCGTATGAAACTTGAATGTTGTCTTGTACAGTACACATCTCCATTTTGTTCAATATATAGCTATGAGTATTTGATATCGTTAATATATACAGGGCCGTAGCCACGGGGGGCATGGTAACACGTGCCTCCTCAACTTCCCTAACCCGATATCCTTAAATGGCTAACATTTACTTCACACATGGTAAGTCGTTAAGACAAATGTAGTTAAAATGATGGAATTTATAGCATCATTTTGCATCTAAGTTCCAAAAAAGAAATTTGCTCAAAGGTGGTGGCTTCCTCCCCACAACGATTGTCACAAGTATTTTGTGCCTCAATCTAGACATTGAATTCGTACAGACGATAAGGCACGTATGGTGTCATGAAAAGTAATATCAATACAGGTGTTAATTAAGCTGATCTTTCCTGGCACTTAAAATGGGGGTAAATTTATATCAAGAAGTCCTGCTACGCCTGCTATTGTTCTCAAACTTAGTAGCCTACCTGTTAAGTGCGTCTTTCTGTAATTCTTCAACAGATTTGAAGCCTCCAAAAGCCGAGGCTCGTCCAACCAATCGATGAGTACGTTAACCTTTCGTTCGTTGAGCAGGTCATGACCTTGCAAAGCAGCGAATAATTCTCTAGCGTTGGTTATCAGCTCTCTTCTGGCAGGACTTATATCTTCACATAGGAAAGCCAAATCCTGGACATTTTTCTCCGTCAAGACATCGGATACTTTCAGAAGAGTGAGTCTGAACGGCGACGTAGTACTTGATGACGTCATATCGAAGAAATGCTATCCCTCATTACTGCAAATGAACAAAGCGATTCACTGATGATTTGCGTGAAAAAGGAAATTTTACTCTTCAATAACTTCAACAAATTACAAATAATTCCTATCAATGTCAAGTATTTTGAATCAGCAGTTTATTTGATTGATGAAGTTAGCTTTAAGCGTGCTTTTCCCGCACTTTTTGTCTGTTTACCTGTTTGTGATATTGCTGTTAAAACAAGGTTAAGGAATTTAGTATCTGAATAACACGTATATTAGTTTCTAGAAGTATCCATAGTTTACGAATATAGCTCAAAATTATTGTTTGTTTGTGTGCATTATTAAAGAATAGTAATAGGCATGAACTAATATGAGTAATAATTGGGCAACGTTTGAAACTGTTAACACTGAAGAGGGCCTTCATATAAAAACAGAGAAGGCTTTAGAATGTTGAATATTACTGCTGCTATTGGATTGTGGCATGCTTTGGCGCCAAAGAGAACCGTTGCGAGCTCGAAATGCGTGCAAAAGTTTCTAAAAATCCCCCCCCCCCAAACGGGGATAACATGCATTTTTTATTATAATTTATCCATTACCATCAGTTGCCTGACAAATTCGACGAGTCCGAAATAGGATAAGGTCGTTTTCCTTTTTTTGTTGTAATGTGAATCCAAATATCAGTTTTTGACTGTCTTTATTATTCTTGCATGGAACGAGATACATCTCCAACCAATATGATAATAAACGTGTCAGTATAACAACTGATCAGTTAAAAATAAAGGTATGTTTTTATAAACAGTAGAAACCGCTGTACTGGAACATCGGCGGACTCTCGTGAACAGTAGATTTGGTCCAAATATGGATCAAATCGCTGCTCCGTTTAACTACAGAATGAACTGTTCATAAATCAATAGCATTGTGATGTTGTATATTATATATTTGAAGCTCGAAATGTCACCTGACGTTTATATATATATATATATATTTATAAATATATATATATATATATATATATTTATAAATATATATGTATATGTATATATATATACACATACATATACACATACTTATACATATATATATATATATATATATATATATATATATATATATATATGTGCTTTTATGAAAACTGAGTGGTGACGGATATTAATCAATAACTAATATAACAAAGCATAATTATTTTTCAGGGTCAGTGAAGTTGTTATATTCACTGGATTTGTAGCATATTAAAGTATATGCTTTGCTGTATCCTTTTCCTCAAATGGTCTTAATTATGAAAACACGTGATACTCGTAGGTAATGTCGGAAATAGAACTCAGTTAAACGCTATCTATAAATATGTTTTCAACAAATAATAAGATTAGTATGGCCTACACAGATAACCCGTGTATTTTTAGTACTGATATTTGGTACACAAAGTTCTAAAGTGAAGAGGAACAATTGTTTTTGTGTAGTATAATAAAACCTCGATGCACATCTGTCATTGTAGTATGAAAAAGAACGTAGACCTGTGATTCCATTTCTATCCCTTCTCTTTCTGTCGATACCTTGGACCTTTGGTAGTACATCATGCAAATTAAGTACTGATTACTAAACATGGTCAGCTGAAACTAACAAACAAAGACAACATTGGCATTCTACAGGTTCTGAATGATTTTAAATGTTTGTGATAAATATAGGAACCACGGTGACTTGGTTTTAATTAATTCCTATATTGGAAATAGTAATCTCCGAACAATTTGCCAAATACGACGAATGCGGCAGAGAATGGATTTTATATTAAAGTGCTTTATAGTTTGCTTATTTTTTTTTTAAATGAAGGTCGTGTGTTCATTGATTTTGCGTAAAATCTTTATTGAATATCTGTTAGTAACCTGTAAACCAATCAGACGTTAACCATCACGATTGTTTCATACAATATAAAATGTGAGTTTCTATTTTTGTTTAACTTTTTTTTATAGCTATTTATATCGTCTTATTATACATAAAATACATTGAAATCCAATTTTTTAGTTAAAGGCATTGAAGACTCGCCCCAAACAGCGTGCCGCCATCTTAAAATAGTTAACTTTCCGTTGCTTGCAAGTGAAGTTTTTCTCTTTTCGCTACAAAATGCAGACAGCAATGAAACGTGATACACTGTGATCTTTAGCTGGACCTGAGATGTCCATCGTTGTATCGTTTGTATACTGTGCTGTGGATATTGACCGCAGCTGTATGTACTGACTGTACACTAGTTTCTAAATACCGACGGTAGCAAGCTGTGTGTGTATTTTCTGGGATCGATGGTGGTGTCTAACACTTCTGTTACACCTCATATGAGACTAGGTCAGATTACCGACATTAGTCGTTTCTCTTTGCGCGAGTCTTCACACCCTTTAACACCTCCAACTCACTGACTGGAATAAACTAAATGCGATACCATTGACAGTTATGCTGGGATCGTTCTACTGACCCAATTATTGATATTAAAGGGAACATGACTGAACAACGGGGTGACGAGTAAAATTTAGGCAGCCCAGCTTTAGCCCTCTAATGAAAAGGGATGCCCCCCCCCCCATAGCACCATCATGTATCCAAGCAAATTTATTTATTTTTCATTTTCATTTCATTTAAACAATATAATAGCATAGTTTTAAATAGATTGCCGCATTTCCTTATTTCTAAAATTAGTTAGTTGTAAATGGACTTCTGTCCTCCTTATTAGACAAAACATGATAGGCACGTCTTGAACCCCCCCCCCCCCCACCCCACCCCACGATCCCTCGTATTAACACTATTAAATCGAAACATCTGTTTCATAGTCATCACGGATTACAACTTGTAAGTACAAACTTGTGACAGAATTATTATTCATCTTTGAAAAGTGTATAGGTGTATATATACACCTATACACTTTTCAAAGATGGATAATAATTCTGTCACAAGTTTATAGGCATAGCTAATGAATGCACTGAATTTTTCCTTCCGTCGTGATAGAATGCCATGCCGAACGCTTATTACATATCAGCTTCACTTGAAAGCAATATTCTGACCAAACACGGTTTATTCGACAATCAATATTATGAACAGCTGTAACGTACATTTTTACTACACTTTTGTCTCAATGATAAAAAATCAATTCTCCGCATTGAAAGCAATACAATAGGTTACTTAGTAAATCATACCTGGATAGCCTACACACAATAACATGTATACATACGTAGACTACGTATGGCAATGTGATGCATAAATATCGTATACACTATGTCCACGTAGCCTACATGCGCTGGCAATAACAGGAAGTGCAAGAATTCATATCTTATTTCAAGCCTCGACTCGATTAAAGAGACCAATATATTGCAATGAGCGGTACCATGCTTCAAAATTCTTTTCTCTGAAACAGTTCGCGATTGCATCGACACAATTGTAGCACAGTCCGTCCTGTGGAGGGCAGGTAGACAGACCGTTAAATATGTTACTTAGTGGAATAAATTGACGAGGGATTACGGTGCGTAAAGGATCACAACATCTGTCTACTTCCGCTATAACATGATAAGGACACGGGGAGGGAGATGGAAACGTATAGTATATTAGACCATTGGTGAACTTTTTAAGTAATGTTCACCCTTTATTATCAATGAAAAGAGAAAGACTGGTCTCTAACTAAGCCGTTAATGAACATGTCTACCTCGTTAATGAGTCTGTCTGGCTATCTTTGTAAATAAGCCTAAGCAGCATCCCCCATGCGACGGACACACGAGGGGAGGGGAAGGGGAGGAATGAATATGTGCCTTTCTTCTTCTGACGGTGTGTCCTTGCTCCTCTCATATGTTCAAAAGGAATCGAACCAGTTTTAATAAATCCAGATTTTCCTGGGTTAGAAATTGACTTTCGTGCTCCTAAATTCGTCAAATGCTACAGAATTTGATATAGTTGTATGGTATAGCACAATAATTGCAGCACTCTCTTTCATGATACCAAAATTGTATCCCACATCATGGGCGGTGTTTAATTAAAAGTTCAATCTTTAGTGCAAAACAAAAACCTTCAATGACGTGTTAATCAGGCAGCGTTCACCCAAACAAAGGGTAGGCCTAGTATTAGAAAATATACAATTTCAGAAAGCAGCCCAAATTAAAAACTTTCTCAAAATGTCCGAGAAAAAAAAACAGCTTTTACTTATAGCTTACCTGTGGTTTAATTAATGGCAGATCTGTAAACAGTCTCTGAATTAGACGTCACTGTACTGTGTAGTCAAGTTACAACTTACAGCAGTCGAAGGCAGGATGGAACTGATCAACTTCGTGTTATGCTGAACTAACACTGAATGAATGACTAGCGTATATATGTGTAGTATGTGTTCCCTTTCGAGGGGAATGGTGACGCACACCTGACGATGATCACACAGTCACAGTCTCGATGCAAGGGGACTGGGATTGACAGCGGACCAGTCGTTCGGTAGTATCGCTTTCGTGCCCATGTTCTTTCCAGGGCGACTTTTTCTTAAAAAAAAGTATATATAAGTTGTGTGTTTACGAAACACATATAATAGAATCTCTTTGACTTTTTGAAAAACAAGCACACATATTGTTTACAAATGGGCTGTGTTCGTAGCCATACAATCCTTCTCAAATTCCTATTTCCACCCGTGTCGTGTTCGGATGTCCTCCTATAAGCGGATTCCATGGAATAATGAGATTCATAAGAATATCAATTAATCAGTTCGTATTATGTATGTAATTATGCCTGATGAGGGGTATGAGAGCGAGAGAGGGTCAAGGAGGTACAATTCCGGGCCTGAGGTCAATTGGGGGAACGGGTAATACGGGAAAAAGACTTATGTATATCATTTTCATATTGTACAACATAATTGTCGCTGAGGCCGGACCTTCGACGCCCATGTCTGCATGATATGGCTAGCTATATTGTACATATATTTTTCATGGGAATGTGTATCTAGCTCTGATACAGGTACGTGTGACAGTTTGAGCTGCCCAATCAATAACTCTTGAAGATATCTTTCGGTTTTTGCCATGAATACTACAACTGCTGAAATCTCTTGAAAGAAATATGCAAATAGCTAGCGACCCACGTCACCAACAATCGTGGGCAACAAAAAAAAAGGCTGCTATCAAAAACAATATTACAGAAAAGTAAGGTAAAGGCGACATTTTGACGTCATATTACTGTGGCACGCCGTTTGTGCATTATGGTAGTTTTTGGTGGCTAAAATAACGTTGACATTCATCATTCATTTACGTTCAAGGCCCGTTCCGTTAATAACACGACGTTATGGACGTGACATTACCATAATATGTTGAATTAACAATGACCATTGGTCGTATCATAACCGTGAAAATGTACTTAAATTGCAGTCTTTAATGGTGCATGGGTATAAATGACTTCATGAGATCATACAATTACACTTGATTACCGTATTGTATCATCAATTAACATTAACATTAACATTATATATATATATATATATATATATATATATATATATATATATATATATATATATATATATATATATATATATATATATATTTATACATAATATAACGAAAATCCACGTTTACTCCAAAAGAAAATATTATTAGAGAAAACCAGAGAAATAAGATATGACTCATAGTTGACAAATAAGGAGTAAGTTTTAGAAAATATATTGGAATTTTCGGTCCCCCTGGGACCTTCGTCAGCAATACTTGGCAGTCGAATGAGAAGTACAAAATGTGACACAATGAAAGTATGACGCTAGACAAGTGTAAGTTACAATGATGGAATTAAAACCAAATAAACCATGACTATACAGGAAGCGGATTAAGGAGCAAAGAACGGATTACATATGCTTGTAGAACTGGTAGTTGTTAAGGGGTCCCAAGTCTTTGTTGAGGCCGGTGATGTGAGACTTAATACGAAAGATCCAATCGATTTCTTTACGTTTACGTTCAGTAGTTGATTTGAAGTTCGAGGCAATTAAAATACATTTAAGGTTTTTTAGAGAATGACCATAAAGATTGAAATGTTCGGACACTGGGAATCCTGCAAAATTATCACGAATAGATTTTTTGTGATTATTAAAACGTAAGCGGAATCAGGAGCCTGTTTCACCTACATAATTGCCCTCTTTGCAAAGTACACAATAGAAAATGTGAATAACATTAATAGAATCACAAGAGGGGGAAGGGGGTCTAAGACTAAAGTCAACATTGGGAATCTTGACCACGGTGCCTGGGGTAATATGGGGGCATATTTGGCATCTAGGTTTACCGCAAGGAAAATTGCCTGCGGAGGTGGAAACTGAGCGGGGGAGTCTGGAGGAAGTGAGAAGAAATTTAAGGTTGGGGGGTTGACGAAATGCTAGCATGGGGGGTACCTTAAACGATTCTCCTACAGACTGATCGTCTTGAAATACACCAAATTCCTGTTTGATGGAGCGAATGAAAGATTTGATGAGGGGGTTGTAACTGGTAACGAACGGAATGCGTGTGTTGGGACTTTTAGACTTGTATTTTAATAAGTCCTCACGGCTCAACTTGTCGGCCCTGGAAATAGCCTGTCTAATTAAGTGAAGGGGGTATCCGACGTTCAAGAAATAACCAGTTAATATGGATACCTGGTGTTTAAAGTCACATGGGTTGGAGCAAATGCGTTTAAGTCTAAGGCATTGGCTGTAAACAATAGAACTCTTGAGATTATGTGGGTGAAAACTATTAAAATGTAAATACATATGAATATCAGTGGGCTTATAATAGACCGAAGTGGTTAAGGAATTGCCATCCAACTTGACCAGAACATCTAGGAATGAAATTAATTCCTTACCGGTTTCGAACCTCTGGACATACAATCAGCGTCCATAGCCTAGTGTGGTTAGGGTGCGTACAGAGCGGAAGGCCCGTGGTTCGAATCCCGGTGGAGGCTGAAAGTTTTTACACTGTTCTTCATTTTCCAACTCATTACGATTTTCATTTATATATATATATATATATATATATATATATATATATATATATATATATATATATATATATATATATATATATATATATTTATATATATATATATATATATATATATATATTTATATATATATATATATATATATATATATATAAATATAAATATAAATATAAATATATATATATATTTATATATATATATATATATATATATATATTACAAAATGTTCGTGCATTTGAGAGGAAAGTCACATGTACTGGAACCTGAATTTTGGGTAACTCGAATTCGAATTCTTTATATCTCTAATTCAATTTTGGATATCTCCAAGTCTAATTCTTGATATCTCGAACTCAAATTTTGATATCTCAAGTATGTTCAATTATTGATATCTGGAAATTAATTCGAGATATCTCAGAGTGAATAAGAGATATCTTCAAATGAATTAGAGATATCGGTAATTGTTAAATAAATGTTAAAATGGCGTTCCATACGCGAGCCTCTGTATTTACATCCTAACATAGGCCATAGACATAGGCCTATACCTATCGGGTACACATTCCGTACGGGGTACAGGGGAGAAGGTGGATTGTGAATTGAGGGGTGGTGGGGGTGAGGAAGTGACGAGCAGTGGAAGATGCGACTTTGTTTTGAAGAGGTAACAAAGTTACAGTATCTTAAAACTTGCAATCTCTGCAGCATGCAAATCCATAGCACAAATTCCATTATTTACATGTTTTTTTTTTTTTAACGACAGGACCCTCTTAACTACACCTTTAAAATACACATTTAAATGGCAAAAGGGCACTTTTAATGGCATATATTGGAACCAAGCGTTTTCGTCTTGAACATAAGATCGTAGTGGTGCACTCGGTTTTAGGAAAAAGAACAACATTTAATACAAATTTAAGCTCTCTTTGTTTCAATAAACAATTCTGGATTTGTCATGACCATGACAGTACTGTGAAATAGATGTTTGCCACATTATATTACAGGAATCTGATCAAGTGTGATCTCAGATGTCATTAAGACAGATCTACCCACAAAGATTAATCTTCAAAATATATTGTCTTTTGCTTCGTTATGAAATGTGATGCATTCGAAATGTTTGCTTACTCGTTTGTTATTACTAACTGTTACCAGGGCGGCATAAATTACTACCGGTTCATTGATGTAACCCGGACCGAATTGAGACAATGGGGAGCAATTGATGCCTCGCGAGAAACTAGCAGCCAGTTTCAATACCATGTGGAATTCGGCCAAGTTGAAAGGGGGGGGGGGGTGAGTTCTCGAGCCTGGGAGCTGGTAACCTTAGCTAATCCACCTAGAATGACTGTTCCAGTACTCTATTAATTCAATTCCGTTTTTTTTATTCAAAAGGATAATTATCCAATAAACAAAAGTAAATAACAAATAAAAAGAATTAATTACAGTTTGATCGAACTTATCTTGATTTGTGATGGATAATACGACGAGGAAATAGTTTTCGCCTTCTACTTTAGAAATATTGATAAAAATTAGTTGATTTCAAATACCTCACAGTAAAAAGAATTGCTTTTCAAAATAAACTGTTTCATTTGAAGTGTCAAAGTAGTACAAGGGCATGCCATGATAGACGAAAATGAAAAGAAAAGAACAAATGGATGACATATTACTGACACACATGATTGGTAGATACAGTACAGATGATGTTACCATACACAATGCTTATTACAGCAACAAGAACAAGTAAATATGAGAGAAGAAATAAACGGGGCAAAAAGGTAAAAATGAATCCAAACAATTTCATAATGTAAGTTTGGTTTAAAGAGAAGGAAAATTAAAACATTTTGTGAATAAGAAATGCTATGACGATGTGGTTTTCATTCAGGAATTCAGAAAAGTTGCAAGATTCATGGAATAAAGTTAAATTTGGAGAACGCAATACAGAAAAAAACTACATATTCTGTTTCATTTTAAGTCTCACAGTATAGACAGTGTTTGATTGTACAATATGATCTCAAGTAGTGTCAGAGAAGTACATTGACCGTGCCGGTTGTGAGAATGGAAAATTAAAAGGTCATTTTGTCGGAATACTTAGCGATTATTAGTTATATGCATGGTTCATTATTATTGGTTAAGGGACAGAAGATATAATTATACCTAAAATAATAACCAAACCGAGAAAACCAAATAGATAGGGATTTTCTTTTGTAAAAGCATATCCTAATAGCATTGAATTTAAAGTGGTTCTGACCTACGTCCAAATGCTAAAAAGAAAAAAAATATATAAAATCAATCAGGCTACTCTTCATTTTATTTTTATTTGATTAATGTACAACATGTGTGCGAACATAATGAGACCCGTTCTAATTGTAGGTTAAGACAAAAGAAAAAATGTTATCCTTAGTTATTTTAAATACTATACATTTTTAAAATAAAACAGACATGCCTCGCTAAAAATTTAAACCTCATGTGAACGTCAATTATCTGAAAAGTTGTTTTAAAATTTTTGCCAAGAAACACATAAGCTAAAGCTTGTAGGAATTTAATTATGTTTACAGGTTCGTGGAGAATGTAACATGGATAACAGTAACTTGTGTTTAATTTGACTTTATTTGAAATGGTGATCTTCGACAACGGTGATACGGATAAGAGAATGGGGTATAGAGTAAGGGGGTGGGTGGGGTTTTGGGGTGTGGGGTGGAATATTTCGCTTCAAATTATGTTGCGTATTTTATTTTTCGCATGAATGAAATGATATAAGCACATTAAGCAAAGTGTAAACCTTTAAACATTTTATAAAAGTGAGTCAACTCAAATGTTTATAAAAAATTTACACATAACTCATTGATGTTTTAAACGGAAGAGGCGTTATAGGGAAAGTAGCTGAGCGGAAATGACGTAGGTATATCACGCACGGCAATAGGGAGATTTTTACCGTTAACTTACGGTGACTTAACCAGTGTCTTTCTTGATAAACGTTATTCCACTTTTGATGAATGTTTATCTCAAATTGTGCTATACTTCTCTCAACACTGCGTTCTATAATCAAACTAAATTGTTTTAAGTTGTTTTAACCTAAGACGTGTTCTGCAACCGACATAGTTTCAGCGCTGAAATGTACGTACTTTAGCATTAGCAAGAGTAACATAGCCAGTGCTCCTATTTCGAGCGACACTAAGAGGAACATCCATCTCATTAGATGATGTTCCTTCATCACACACTTTGACAAACTCCCCAGTCTCCTCATAGTTCACAACCGTCCACTCTTTCTCTACCCCCTCGCTGATGTACAATACCATCCAATGAGCACCAGTCCAGATGATATTGATCGGTAACATACCAGACATAGCTGACGGAAGCCTTAAAGTGCCACACTGCTTGACTGTACCATCATCACGTATCATTATGACGTCATCAAGACTTCGACCAATGATAGCAAATAAATTACCACAGTAAGCAACTCTGGATATACCATTATACCGTAAAATGTCTCGTGTATCTATTACTCTAAGAGCAGATCCGGAGACATTGTACTCTCGAATAGAGTGGTCACAGCTGGTAGAGATGATAAACTCATCGTTAGGATCGTTTGGATAGTCTGTAGCAATACTGGTAATCCATGAACCTTCAGGTACCTCAACAATCACCAAGGATGACACTGATTTTACAGAATCATACAGAGAACCATTGTCGTGAGGATGTACAATGAAGACAGTATTACCTACAGCAAATAATTGATGATGTTCATTATCATTATACATATCTATATTCGACATAACTACAGGATCATCGTGATTATCAATCTTCTGCAGATATCTCCAGTATTCCTTACTGGAATCTAAAGGATTAATACAAGTAAGAAGAACGCCCCCACTCGTTTGTCTTTCATCAAATGTATGTAATAACTGATTACTACGCAAGCTTACACTTCCTATTAGCGTACTGACTGTAATGCTACAGAATGCTCCATCATTGGGTATCTTACTGTACAAGAGATCAACAGATCTATTTTTCAGCATCTCCTTCTGTTTCTCTAATTTAACTTTAATTTCGGCCGTCTTCTTCGTGCTCTTGCTTATCTTTTGGATTTCATCAAGAGCATTCTCGTGTGAAAATTTGTGACATTTAGTTATTATTTCGAGTTCGTTCTCTAAAATCTGAGATTCCTTTTCCTCTTCCAAGATCTGCTTGATGTCAGCTAATTCCTTCCCAACTAATACTTCTGTTTGTAATCGCTTGTTACTTTCAGCTTTTTCAATCAGTGTAAAGTAATCCCTTTGAACTTCATTACGAGATTTTTCATTACTACGCGCCAAGTTCTCCTTCTTTTCTTTCCTAAGCTGCTCTGTCGAGGCGATCCCTGTTTTCAACATTTCTAATTCTTTCATTAGCTTTTCACGGCGCCGACTTACTTCATTGGACATTTCGTCGAAGCTAATGACGTCACAACCGGCATCCCGATTATGTGACGTAAAGGCACAATCTGGACATATTTTTGAGTCACATGACACACACAAATACTTCAGTGGTAGTTCTTCATGGATGAAACAATTCACTTGTGCCTTGACGTGACCTGAACAAAAATGAAACAAATAATTCAATTTATGTATTATTTTAGATTTTTTATAGCATTTTTCTCTTAAAGACGACTATGATAAGTCAACCACTATTCTACCCTAACCTAAAGAAAAAAATCCATATTATAGTTTAATGATGTCGTCACCAAATATTGCTTACTCTCATTCTCTTACACGTATTAACTAAACAATTCCTGCAGTGGCATGGTGAATTTTAGTTTAAAATATAATATAGGAAGGAAGGAGGTGGTATACGGGAACGATGGATTGGAATGTATCAGAGGCAATGCATACAACCCCCTCTATTACTTATACGTAAATTACCTCATAAAAACAATCGGATATATACTATAACATTTCTTCTTGATAACCAATTACTCATTTCGTCAAGGATTCATTTCGTGACAAATAAATCACTTAGGAAACTAAAGTTTAAACAGTGTTCGTATCGTGGTGCCGGTACAACGTAGATGTACTACGTTAGTTTATTACAAAGATATCTAACTTATTGATTGAACACCATCCCCAATGAATCGAGACAATTGGCGTTGGAGAAACCCGTATAGTTTATAGTTCCGGACATAGGAAGATTTTGTAAGTGCTTATTTACTGCGACTTAAAGGAGTCAAATGAGGAATAATTTCATTGACGAAAGGTACATTGTTCCTAGTCATTTCAAGTAGGATGGAGCGGGAGGGGGCGGGGGGGGGGGGTGGCTGGTTATTCAATAGAGGGGGAAGTTTCCCAAGAAAGTGAACGATAACGATAACCTCCATCAAGTGTTCTCTCAGTACCGTGTGGTAGGTTGTTCAGGGCTCCCCCGTTATTTTTGTGATAATTTAAATTTGTGTAAATGAATGTACCGTAATGTATCGCTGGTCGGTATTTTTTATTCAGAAATTTTAATGCATTTTTACCCTGGGAGATAACTGTAAGTCACCCATTCTCCTACCCCCCCCCCACCTCACACAACATTAAACTAATACTTTTGACAACGTTTCTACTTTCTAACACTGTTTACTCTCATTCTCTAACATGTGTTGACTATAAATTTCCTGCATTGCATTGCAACATATAGAAGGCAGAGATGCGGGAACGGTACATTAAGATGATCAGAGGCAGTGCATAACCTACCCCCCTCCACCCCACACCACCAACACACACCTCTTGCTTTTTATACGTAAATTACGAATGAATGCGACCAGATGATGATATATTTTTCCTACTTCAAGAAAGATGTATGATTAGTGAATGATAAATCGATTACTTAACAAAGCATCTAACTTCCTTATAGGTTGGAACAAACACTCAAGTTTTATATATAGCTATGGGATATACCAGCGTATATACCCACACGTACTATGACGTATTTGCAAGTGTTTGATATCGTTAATGTATATATAAAGGGCCGTAGCCACGGGGGGGGGGGTGGGCATGGTTACTTGTGCCTCCTCAACTTTCCTGACCCGATATTCTTAAATTGCTAACATTTTATTTCACGGACGCTAAGTCGTTAAGACAAATGTAGTTAAAATGATGGAATTTATAGCACCATTTTGCATCTAAGTCCCATTATAATAAATCAAATTTGCTCAAAGGGGGTGGCTTTCTCCCCAAAACGATTGTCACAAGTATTTTCCGCCTCAATCTAAAAATTTAAATTCGTATAGACGATAAGGCATATATGACGTCATGAAAATAAATATCAATACAGGCGTTAATTAAACTGATCTTTCCTGACACTTAAAATGGGGGTAAATTTGGTTTGCAATCTCATTTATATCAAGAAGTCCTGCTACACGCTTGCTTTTGTTTGTAAACGTATAGTAGCTTACCTCTTAGGTGCGTCTTTCTGTAATTCTTCAACATATTTGAAGCCTCCAAAAGCCGAAGCTCGTCTAACCAATCGATAAGTACGTTAACCTTTCGTTCGTTGAGCAGGTCATGACCTTGCAAAGCAGCGAATAATTCTCTAGCGTTGGTTATCAGCTCTCTCCTGGCGGGACTTATATCTTCACATAGGAAAGCCAAATCCTGGACATTTTTCTCCGTCAAGACATCGGATACTTTCAGAAGAGTGAGCCTGAACGGTGACGTAGAACTTGATGACGTCATATCGAAGAAATGTTATCCCTATTACTACAAATGAACAAAGCGATTTACTAATGAGTTGCGTGACAAGTGAAATATGGTACTCTCCAATAACTTATTCAAACTACAAATAATTTCAAACAATGTCAATATTTGAATCAGCAATTCATTTTAAGTTAGCTTTCCACGTGGCTTTTCCGCACTTTTTGTCTGTTTTATTTGTTTGTGATATTGTTGTTAATACAAATTTAAGGAAGATAGTATGTCTGAAATAACACGAATATTAGTTTCTATTAGTTTACGAAGAGAGCTCAAAAGTATATATTGTTTGTATTATTAAAACTCCTTATTTCCCGATTGCCCTTTAATGAACATAAGTGAAGACATGCTTTAGAAAATCATTACTCGAGATAGGAATACACTAGAGAGCTTCCCATAGCTTTATTTTGCACACAAGACAGCCTGCATCAATAAACAACCTTTTTTCCGAGGGGTCACAGGGACCTTTTTTTTTTTTTTGGTCTTCAAAGATTTGTTTACATTCAAAACACCGGTCGTTTTGACCTTTTTTTCAAAAAAATCGTGAGAACAGTGAAAAATGTCAGTCAACCTGACCCTATCTTATACAACTATCTAATACATACAAGGAATCAAATCAGGAGCCTCAGAGGCATATGTAGAGAGATGGCTCTATATTTGGGGAAAATATGTCAAAAAATAACGATTTTCGGTCTATGTTAAGGCCAAAAAACGGTCAACTTTCTGAAAATATTTCTCCCGAATGCCTCACCCTACAGAAAAGATTTTTAGCTCTCCAGAAGCGCCACACTGAAATTCAACTCTACATAGAAACAATTGAGCAATAGCGCCTCCACTTTGTGAGTAATCCCTAGCAATTCAACTCGAGCATTTCTACGGTATAGAATTTCGGTCAACCACAGTTGATATGCTTGCGTCGTTAGGGTCAATGCAATCACTCACGTAAATGAAACGGTAACTATTTAGCACATATTATCATGGCTAAATACTTCTAAGAGGCGTTAGACCTTCTTTTTATGGGCAATTTGACCATCAAGCCTTTGGAGAAGAAGATTCTGACCATGAAATTCTGAAATTCTGATACGGTAAGCCGCATACTGTATGCACACTGTTTGCACACTGTATGTACTATGTATTGTGTATGTAGCGCAATTGGTATATATAGACTTACCGTTACGCGTGGCTACCAATGTATTACAGAATACATTTGTTTGTTTGGAGGGGGGAAAATCAGTCATATTCCTCACATTCAAGCATCAAATAATATTTTACTTATGAAATAACATGTCTTGAACTCATCAAACTATCAAAAGTCCAGCAGATTTCATCAAAATAATTTCAAATGGGCAAAAAAAGTGCATTGTTTGTATCATAACCTCATTTGCATATTTACATATCTAATTAGCTCAATTATAAAAACAAATTATAAAAATTAAAACTTCATTTCAATACCTATCTGTCAATACTTGGGGTCCCTATTGACAAAATGAACAGATTTTAAGTAATTACAATGTGTAAATATTTCCCCCAGGGGGACAATTATATGATCACAATGGGCAGAACAGTAATCATTAGGCATGAACTAATATGAAGTAAACTTGGGTAATGTTTGACACTGTGGCGTAGCTAGAGGTATTGGCGCCCGGGCGCAAGAGTAGAAAATTGTGCCCCACCCCCCACTTTTGAAAGAAAAATAAATTGCGCGTGAAAATGTTTGGTTATATTTTTCGGGCATGTCGTTACAGTCCCCCCCCCCAATCCCCCACCATTGTGCTCCTACGCCTATGATATTTCCAACTTTCGAAATCTACTGCCTTGGAACTGTATACTGAAATACCCGAAATTTCCGTGATTTCCGTTATTACAGAATACAGAACAGCACCAGTCATTGACTCTTTATTCATTATTCCTGCAACATGAGATGAGGTCCTTAAAGTACTTATATCACTCAAGCCATCCGCTGCTGGTTTTGATGGTGTTTCTGCTATTATTGTAAAACATGCCCATTCATTATGTATTCCACTCGCATATCTTTGTAATCTCTCTTTTGAGCTTGGTGTTGTTCCCACATCTTTAAAAATAGCTCGAGTTGTTCCTGTCTTTAAGGCCGGTGAAAAGGAATCCGTGAATAATTATAGACCCATTTCAGTTCTCCCATGTTTCTCCAAGGTAATCGAAAAAATAATGTTCTCACGGTTATATAACTTTATTGCTAAGCATACTTGACTGTATAACTATCAATTTGGTTTCCTTCCTGGCCGTTCGACTACACATGCTATTTTACATTTTACTTGTAAAGTTATGGAAGCTTTCGATAATAATCAGTATGATTCTGGTATATTTCTGGATCTGTCGAAGGCGTTTGATACTCTTGACCATAACAGTTTACTTGATAAACTTAATCATTATGGAATCCGGGGAACTGTACTTCAGTGGTTCAAAAGCTATCTTGCTGATCGTCACCAGTATGTTGTTATTAATAATATAAATTATGTTTCTTAGCCAATTAAGTGTGGTGTTCCTCAAGGGTCCATACTTGGTCCATTGTTGTTTATAATTTATGTTAATGACCTCTATAGAGCCAGCAACACATTTCATATAATCTCTTATGCTGATGATACCAACCTGTTCTTTTCCAGTAATGACATTAATTTTCTATTGGATACTATACAGAATATATTCATGATTGGTTTTGTGCAAATAAATTGTCACTAAATGTTAAGAAAACTACCTCTATTGTGTTTAGTACACCTTCAAAGCACTTAAATCCTAACATAAATAGTATCAGACTTTGCGGTGTTGAAGTTATGCTGTCTAAGACTACTAAATTTCTTGGCGTTTATATCGATAATCATCTTTCTTGGAATAATCATATTCAGAATATTTGTATGAAAGTGTCTAAAGGCACTGGAGTTCTTAATAGACTTCGCCAAATCCTTCCCAGAAGCACATTGGTCACTTTGCATAATACACTCATACTTCCCTATCTTACATATTGTAATGTTATTTGGGGAAGTACCCATGCCTCTAGAATTCAACCCCTTTATTTACTTCAAAAGAGAGCCATTCGTTATATGGGTCTGTTCACGTTAAAGCGCCCAATTTGGTTGCCTGAGGTACCAAATTTTCAAATTACAGTAAAGAACTTCTATTCTAAGTAAATAACATAACTTATATCTGCAATTTATGAATCAGAATTGACCAGAGCTTAAACTATTCTGGAAATTATATTCAAGATGGTTGAAAGTGTGACAATCAGATAAATTTCCCCAAATTTGTTCTTTTTTTAATGGTGGTGTGTCATTCCATTGCTGCTACATTTGGGAATTCTGTTTTTATTTTCTTTATTAACACAAAATTTGCTATTGTAAGACAAGTTTTCAATAATATCGATGATGTTTTTAAAAAAATATTAGAGTATCGTTAGAAAATATTCAATTTTTCTTGAAATAAAGTTTAAAAAGTTTTTCTTTAAAGAACAAAATTGAAATTAATAGTAACAATTACACCATAAAATTAAACCACAACATAAGCAGATATATCAACCAAAAGCTGAAAATTCTGGGTCATGTCCTCTCAGAATTTTTTTTTTATTGACTCTTGTTTCGGACATCACCCCTCCAAAATGATCTCGTTTCGGACATCACCCACCAATGGTTTACCTAATATATTAAACCTAATATTTAGTAATAAACCAAATGATGTTCATTTAATGGCAATAATAATGAATAGAAAAGCATTTTAGTAAGTTGATACCCGTACCAAAAGAGATCTATGGACCCTTCCTAGGTTCCAAGTTCAAAACAAAGAAAAGGGATACAAGTGATCCAAGTGATCAACAAGACAATTTTTAAACGAAGGCCATGCTTGTTAATACTTAGCAATACGGTATATATCAGTACTGTACATCACGATATGTGATGCTAACAAACAGCATCAAATTCATTTGAAATAATGAAAAATGCAAACACTTGTTTTATAGATTTGCATAAGACTGTCTTGGACTATGTTTCGGACATCACCACAACTGTATTAGGACATCACTGTAATGTTTTCTACACAACGCATATCATATCAAAAGTTAAATTTGTAACAAAGGGGTCTTTGTTGTTGACAAGCTACCTTCAAGGTATAATGACAGTTTTGAACTTATTATAGTTCAAATCCTCAGTGTTCATTAAAAGTTACTTACTGAGCGTTTCGGACATCACTGAATGTTTCGGACATCAACTTGGAAAAATGTTCACAAAGCTGCATAACAGTAATACATATTTCAGCAGGTAACAACAATATGAAGTAATATTTTTGCTATTCAGACCTGTTCAAGCAACAAAAGTCTGCTTCAAAATATACACAACAGTCAGACAGTAGCAGATTTACTGTACACTAGATATTATGAATTTTTGAGGGAATGCAGTTTATTAAAACACCAAAGACTGGGAAATCAACAAGGTGGACTGAAAAATAATGGCACTGTAAATTCATGGGAAAACAAATGCCCTGAGGCACAAATTTCAAATTGAACTGGACAGAGCCGATAGGTGAAAAGATAGGTGATAAGTGAAAATCTGAAGGCTTGGTGTAAATGATAACCCCATTTAATGTTAATGAATTATCACTGTTTACTACATACTCAATTCATACATATCCAGAATACACACATCTGGTTTAGATCCTCCTGCAATCAGGAACTCGCGAAGAAGCCATCATTGGCTTTATATCAAAGCCGCAAGCTGACCGAAGTCAGTCTCTTAGATTCATATTTAACGACCATGATTATGAATTGTCAACAACTCTGTAACTTGATGACATACATTGATCTTGGAGTGACACAAACTCGGACCTTATGATTGAAAGGCACCGGCATTAACCACTGAGCTAACACTCCATAACACTCCACATAGTGACCATTCATTGATCACCATTTGCATAAAGTTAATCTCTGCTTCACCACATTTGTTACCTGTCCAGCATACCATTTGCATTGGCCAGCATACACCAACACTTCCCAGAAACATCAACTTATACATTATTTTGCAGAAAATGGTATTATTATTGACTGCAAAGAAATTTTTCCCCCAAAAGGGTTATAGAATTCTTTTTAACTTTTACGGTTTCCACATTTCCATCATTACCTGGATGAAGTCTGCAATAACAAACAGCAAATATTTACCATTTCATAAATATACAGATGTAAACAGGAGACATCCCTGCATACTGTAGCTAATTTGGCACCCACCTGTCAATTGTAGCTAGTATCATTGAGTCTACTATTTAAACAATTTTCAGAGGGGAGGACCGGGTTATCATATCATAAACTCCACTAGAATGCTTGGTCCTATTTTGTAATGTCAGCAATAACAACTATTTTGCACCCCTTCAAATGGTACCCACCCGCTCCCACCCCCTCCCCATGCACCTATAGCTGGATCTGCCAATGTTGAAGATTGCTTCCACTGGCCCAGCTAAGCAACAGTAGTACCCTATACTAGTAGTACTATAAGTACTAGTTTAAATATCCTTCTTTATTGAGATTCATCATTATGCCTTGGCTATTATAATGTGAAAAACAAGTATTACATGGTTTGTACAAATACTCCTTGTCACATATGAATTAAATGATTTACTTTGTAAGATTGTTATTATTTAAGCTTATGGCCTAAACTTACATTTAAGTGTAAGGCCTAGATGTTATGGTATACAGCAGCTCAGCAAATTGTTCAGCTTTATCCTTAAGTTTCATAATGATAAATATCTGTATGTACATATCACTTAAGCTCTGAAGTCTGAAGCAACTCGGAATGAAAACATGGTCATGCATGATGCACCACTCTGTGTATATTAATACTGTTGACACCATCGAGTAAACCTGGAGGTTTCATCACACAGTAAATCCGCGTACCAGTCAAAGAGGGTCATGTACTGTAATGTGTTTCAGGGTGGTACTAATAATCTGATATACTGTTCAGAAATTAATCTCCACATTGCCCATTGTTATTTACTAACTAGTACAGTAAATGTATATTTGGGCTTCTAGCAGCAGACAACACACAGTTACCTAGCAATGTCTGTACCTTAACATTATAGTTATAGTCGTTGACCAACATTTTTAGGTTAGATCACCAGACACGTTCCACGGTCCTACTACTTAGCTAACATCTTCTCAAAGTACTGGTACTTTTCTTGACAACCATCAAGTTTCCATCAACAGTTAAACTGCTCTGACATAGGGTGTAATAGATGCACACTGATTCCATACATATAGAGTGACAGACGACACTGAATGGTGTTCAGTTTTCCAAAGTGACGTTGACATACTATGCTGTACACCGATGTGATAGAAACATGAGCTACTGTGCTACAAAACTCGTCTAGGCCTATTCCAATTGTGTGTAATTAACTTTACAATTCTCAATATGATATTGGGAAATATCAAATTGGTACCGCCAAGGAAGCTGGAACACATTACATGACAGTCCATGCATGGTACCCACGTGCCCTTTGATGCAGTTCTTCTAGCCTATAAATAGGCTTTCTATGGTTGTGACAAATAGCTTGATTCTGCTATAGCTTAGACAATTACAGCATTACTTTCTAATGTACTGTATACTGTGATGGCATCCTGTTACATGTTATGTCAGAAAAAAATTCACTAAACGGTTTTTTTACTTCTTCAGTACTAAATGATGGAAAATTGTAGTGTTAATGATGTCAGTTCTAGAAAAATCCAAGTAATTTGATGTTCCCAGTAACATTCATACCCAAATATGTAGAATATCATTTTAGACTTGTCACAAGTCATCAAAAGATGAATACATGTTGGTCACATGACACCAAAAGTTAAGAAGCATTCTGTTGTAGGATCTTAGTGTATTCTAGCACACTGAAATCAACCAATTGAATCATTCACTTGAAACTAGTGCTGTTTTACAATATGTTGGATTCACAAAAGTGATGTCCGAAACACACGGTGATGTCCGAAACATACTTTTAAGGTTATTTTGCTATAATATTTGGTGAAGATGGAAAAAGTTTTGAGTAGTGCAGTATGTATGTTTGTAACAATAGAACTTGTCATAATATATGAAGTGCTCATCTATTGTGTCTTTTTTTCAAGCAATATAAAGCAATATTAATTAAAACTTGTTTCGGACATCACTGGTGTTTCGGACATCACACACATGGACGGAAAAACTGAAATGTTTATAAAATCAAAACGGATGAGTGGAATTGTGTCATGTACATACTGTAGTTGAGGGAGTACTTATGCTTTAATTAGAGTAACAAAATAGTCTTGTGGGTTTTAACATACTTCATATATTAGTTGCTTCATGATGTTTCGGACATCACCAAAATGTGGACGGAAACATTTTGCATGTTGTTTAACTTTATCGTGTAGTAAAATGTGGCTGAATAGACATGCATCTGATATATATTTTATTTGATACAACTATGACAGTATCGAAAAAGCACACCACTTTCAACAATTGTTATTTAACCCCAAACTACGCCACTCACAAATTGGTGTATAAATGTGGACGGAAAAAGTGATGTCCGAAACACTGGTCCGGTTTCGCAGTAATTCGCAAATTCATCGATGAAATTTTCTGAAATATTTATGAGAGGGAACCTATAGCCACAAAGTTCAATCATGACAAAATTTGGAGTAATCCACTTTTGGAGTTGAGAAAAGCTCGAAGTACAAATAGTGCAGTTTGAAAACGGCAACATTTTCCGTCCACATTTCGGCACCTCTGGGAGTATAGCATATATATTTGCATATCTCAGGAAGTTGTCTATGC
This sequence comes from Apostichopus japonicus, assembly GCF_037975245.1. NCBI lineage: Eukaryota > Metazoa > Echinodermata > Holothuroidea > Aspidochirotida > Stichopodidae > Apostichopus > Apostichopus japonicus. Next base: position 10,739,005 of record NC_092576.1, on the reverse strand, counting down.
TATGGTAGGTACAGCTAGGTGGACTCTCTCCATGGGGATAATATTTGTATCTCTAAAATCTCTAATTATTTTGTCACAATGCTCCAAATGCCATTTATGCTAATTTGGGCGCTTTAACGTGAACAGACCCATATTTGAAATGCGAATTACCTCCAGCATACAGCACCCCTGTTTACTTCTCTTAACGCTCTTAGTAAATGATATAAATCGTTACTATGTTGGTATTTTTATTTTCAATTGGTTACAAGATAATGCTCCGTCGACTTTTCGCAACTATTTTCAGTTACGTAACGATCCTTATCCTAACCGTGCGCTAAATCAATTGACTGTTCCTTACTTTAGACTTAGGTCTTCACAACTTGGTATTCGTTATGTCGGCGTAAAACTTTGGAATTCCCTCCCTACTACTATTACTGGTTGTAAAACTGTGAACACCTTCAAAAAACGTCTTAAAGAGTATCTTATATCAAACTATCATTGATTTTGTATTTCCCTTCTTTGCCATCTTTGTTCTGTTTTCTCTGTATACTTAAGCTTTCATTCCATATTTTATTTGTAAAGGGGTATCAACGTAAACAAGCTCTGCAGAGCTTCTTGTTGGCACTCCTCAATCTCTTGTTCTCTTGTACATTTACCTACGTCTATTGTCAAAATTGGATACTTTAATACAAGAGATTGAAATAAAGTCTCATGAATTGAATTGAATTAAATTGAATAAAAAAGAGAAAACGGTCGAAATGGACTGAAAAGAAATCACAGTCTATAAATTTGCTGATAAAAACAAATACATTCAGTTCAGATTTTTATTAGTAACTGGAAAATATTCATGCCTGACGACATACATCAATTTCGTCATGTTTTTCTAAAAAGGGCTTATTTTTTTTACTCTCATTCTCCCATTTCAGCGCCCCCCTAAACCCGGCGCCCGGGGCACGTGCCTTCCCTTAACCCCCTAGCTTCACCACTGCAATGGACAGGGCCTTCATATAACGCAGAGAAGGCTTTAGAATGTTGGATATTACTGCTGCTATTGGATTGTGTCATGCTATGGCGCCAAAGAGAACCCTTGCGAGCTGGAATGCATGCGTGCACAAATCCAAATATCAGTTTTTGACTGTCTTTATTATTCTTGCAAGAACGAGATACATTTCCTACCAAATGATAATAAACAAAACTACGAATGTGTCAGTAGAAGAACCGCTGAGGTATGTTTTTATATACAGTATAATCCGATGTACTGGAATATTGGCGAACTGTTATGAATACTAGATTTGGTTCAAATATGGATCAAATCGCTGCTCCGTTTAAGTGTTTAACTACGGTACATAATAAACTGTTCATAAATCAATACAATGGTGATGTTGTATTTTATACCTTTCAGCTCGAAATGTCACCCGACGTGTGGTTTTTGTTACTTACAATACAGTGTATACAAATGATAAAATAAAAACATAAATTGATAAACACCGAGCAATTCTGTAGTTTTGAAGCGCTTTATACAAATGTATGTTTATATCGTTGTGTAGTGTGTCACTGTGTATATTATATGCTATTATGATGACTGGGTGGTGACGGATATCAATCATTTACTAATATAACAAAGTATCATTTTTTTTCTTGGTCAGTGAAGTTGTTATGCACTGGATTTGTAGCATATTAAAGTATATGCTTTGCTGTATCCTTTTCTTCAAATGGTCTTATATATAAAAACACGTTATACTCGTCGGAAACAGAACTAATTAAACGGTAACTACAAATATGTCTTTAACAAATAATGCGATTAGGCCTGCAGAGATTCCCCCTTTTTTTTTTGAATCATATTTGTTTTTCAGCATCACCAGGGCGATTTGTCAGTCATACATACTTGACTTATAAAGTGTACTTCAATGAAGTGTCTCAACATATAACATCATAAAAAATGTATATATATAATTATCAAAATGTATTTGAAGATGAAGAAAACAAGCAATTGCATGTTTACAGCTTGTTGTTACATGATCCACTGCCCTATAAAATTCATCACGGCTAAATGTGTGTAAGTAAATGTAAGATCAAATCTAACAGTCAGATTATAGGCTAATCCATTCGGTAAATACACAAAAGCTCTAAAGTTGAGAAGAACAGTTATATTTACTATAGTAGCAAAAGAAAATGAAATATCGTATTCATTAGAACTATTAAAACTGAAAAAAAGCAAATAGACCTACCTATACCACATGCCCCGTGTGTCCTTATCCCTACTAGTTCTACCGTCCTCCATGGGAGGAGTGGTTGCTTGTATTTGCATTTTTATGTTTAATTGTATATATAGTTTTTAAATTGCCTCACGATTAGTAGGTTTCACGTGGAAATCAGTATTGCATTTACCACCTTAAGAAGTTCACAGACTTGCTGCCTTTCGTGTTACGGATGTCATACTGTAATGTATACTTATACAAATATTTTTTTCAAGACAAAGGCCGAGTGGGTGGGGACTCGCATTCAATCCGTTAAGTCATTCAAAATGTATCGTTAAGTCGTTGGCATGGCCTTATGTATCTTTACAGTTGAAACTGGCATGTGTCATAATCAAGACTGCACGAAATATATAAAAGGCCTAAACACTTACTTTAATCTTTCATTTGATTTCAGGATGATCTTACCGTACTATTGATTAGTTTTCCACCTGTTCTACATATGTATGCATGGATACGTGTATGCTGATACAATGGCCTTAGTCTAATATATCTTATTGACCAAGCAGAACTTGGGTAAATACAAAACGCTGAACGAAATAAATGAAATCTGAATGGAGTTAACATTGTACATGTCATATAACTGAATAGCTCTGTTGTTTGTACTGAACATGGTATTTAAAATGCACGCCACTATATCGCATTCTATAATGGTCCTTTATATTTTGCCAAATTGTACATTATTTTATAGTGCGTAAGAAAATGTGCTACACTTACCTTCCGGGAATGGAACTTCAAGTTGACATTTTAGTACTTTAACCCAAAGTACTGTAAAATACAAGCAATATATACTCTACATACTACACAACAGTTTCAAGACGAAGTAACCGTCACGCGAACAAAAAGTGTAGGGTATATTTCTGTATGTGTAATGCTAGCTATAGGCAGAACGGTATATCGAAGTCCACCATAGGGATTTTATTAGTGTAGCCTAATAAGAAATACTTGAAATGAATAATCTAAATTCTTGAACAGTATATAGACTTGACTAAAGTCCACACGAAGCTGATAGGGTCAAATTACTCAGTGATCTTAATCTTCTTTCGATTTCGATGTCATATAAAGCAAATATGATATTTTATTCTTGATGCAATTGATATGGCGTCTGATCCGAGTGAGCTGAGTCAAATTGTACCAGAAAAAACTTCCAGCCTTTGATAAAGGTATTAGTATTCATAGACATTTACTATTTCTACAAACCCTTGAGGTAGGCTAAGTATCCGCTATACGATATGACCTTAAGAAAACATTGTTATTGTTCAAATTGCCGTTCATTGCGATACTTGAATTAATTTTTGTTAACATTTCTGTCAAACATACTTCCAGGTTAATGAGAACAGAAGCCCAGAACCTAGGTTTACAAATTTCGATTGACAATGTAACATATGACTTTGACCTGAGGAGGAAAACTACAAAATAACCTGAAAACGTTCAGACAAAACTGATTGGTTCCGTGCATTCTAATACTAAACTGAATGATTTTTAAAACAAAATGGCACCTTTAAATTACTTAAAAAGTGTACTTTTCAATTACATAATTGGAGCATTTGTAATTTATGAATATGTTCAATTTCTTTTCTCCAAAACTGTAGGTGGGTGTCCCGTCGTAAATTACAATGTTCCAATTATGTATTTGATAATATAAAAGATGCTGGCAGTTTTTTTTTTAACTCGAAACACGGAATCTAGTTTTATTCGTATTTGTTTTATTGTCCCCAAAAAAATCTTAACCGTTGTAACTGTACTATTGAAAACTGGCGAACGACGAGCTTAAAAATATGAATGTCGCAAAGGATGAGGACTTTCGTGTTCAAGGCACAACTCATGTTTAAATGGGAAGTAGATCAGAAAATGTGCTTACTTCAACCAAGATTGGCGGCTTCCTGATCAAAGTTTGCGACAGTAGTCATAACACCTACATTAAGGTTACGCCAAACCTTGACTGCATCGAATGACATACAAATAATAACAAGTTTCTTTCTCTCTTTAGGGAATTAGAAATATTGTTAAATAGTGTCATTTTCGGTCACACGCTTTTTTGTGCACATATTTTTTTCTCGATAGACCCATATTTAACAGGTCTCAACAGTGCATGTACAATGGATACACTATTATTGCGTCGATTCGTTTTTTCCTTTGCGCGAAAATTATGACACCAGATTCACCCCAAGAAAAAACATAAAACATGATATATTCAATGAGATAATTATGATATATTTATTAATGAAAGGGGGTGTAGGCGGTTTTACACTATCTAACGCAACGTAGTCGCCAAGAACCTGAAGTATTTTTAAGGGAGGGCCCGATAATAAGCGGAAACGGATCACCGACCGAAAAAATATCGGAATTTGTGGACTATTTCTTGCTTCCTATTGTATTAAAACAAAGCACTTTTGTGAAAGACACAAATCACATTCTGAAAATTGTGGAAGCCACCCCGTTACCAAAAGCAGTAGTACTTGCTACACTCGATGTCGTCGCCATGTATGCCAATACTCCCCAAGAGGAGGCATTCGATATATGTCAAGAAGTCTATGAAAGGCGGAAAAAAGCGAATATGGAATAAATAAAATATCCTCCATATCCATGCGCAAACTAATTGAACTCATTTTTAACAAGAAACTGTTTCGAGTTCAATAACCAATTCTATCTACAAAAGATCGGTTGCGCCATGGGTAGCCAAGCCTCTCTGGAAATCTGCGATATCGCCATGCATAGACTGGAAAACCAGATTTTACAGACAGATAATAAAATCTTAAAATGGCTCCGCTATAGAGATGAAATTCTATTGCTTTACGACGGTTCACCTCAGGAACTTGAACAACTAGTAAACAGGTTGAATGAAATTCACCGCTTCTTAAAGTTTACGGTAGAAATATTACACACCGAGGTAACATACCTAGATTTGAAAATCTTCAAAGGTCCAAGGTTTGAAACCAATGGGTTATTAGACATCAAAGTCTACACCAAACCCACGGAAACCTTCCAATACCTCGACAGAAACTCTGCACACCCACTTACCACTTTTAAAGACTTCATTAAAGGGGAAGTACTGCGATACGCACGTCTATGTAACAACGAGACTGATTTCTTACAGAAAAAGAACGCGTTCACAGAGAAACTGTTACTCCGTAACTATAAGAAAGACGAAATTGCCTCAGCCACGAAAGGCATAAAATTTGAAAACCGTGGGCAAACAAAAGGAACCACCAATGGTGTTCAAGCTTACCTATACACCCCATATCAAAACCACGCATTTGAAAAATGTACTTTTGAAACATTGGCACTTAATCTCGCAACACGCGGACAGGGGCGTAGCGAAGGTTTTTTTTTGTTGGGGGGGGGGGGTGTGTGGAGGATTTGATTTGCCGACGGATCTGGAAGTGGTGACTGAAATGGGGGAGTGGTCTAAGGGGAGGGGGTGTCCCCCTCCCTTTGGAAAATTTTTAGTTTTGAAACGTCCTTAGATGCAATCTGGTGCATATTTTAAGTCAAATTTGGCACCGTAGAATTTCCATTTCGATGTTATTTTTATGGCAGTCGGCAGAGAAAGAATTAATTGGGACCAATTATCGAACTGTGTTTTCTCTTTCACCGATCGTTGAAATAGTGAAACTTCGTGATGAAAATGTTCAGAAAATTTTCCGGTAATGAGAAATAACAACATTCATTGATATACAAGCGAGAAACGTTAAAAATTGTGTACAATTCGTGAGCCGTGTCCTTAAGTTTTCCACGGAGAACGAATGACATCTGCGATGACGTCATTCTGAACAGAGGATAATAACAACACGTTGTCACACGATAGCACGACTCATGGGACTCATGAGAGCAGAAACCGGTCTAGTTGGTCATAAGAACCTACACTAGTCTATCCTACTATTAACAGTACACTCAATTCACCTAATAGGTGCAATTATGTTTCACCACTAGGAGCATGCTAAAAGTTCATGTTCCTCGGGCCCTCCCTTAAAAATACTTCAGGTTCTTGGCGACTACGTTGCGTTAGATAGTGTAAAACCGCCTACACCCCCTTTCATTCAGATAATTATGATATACTTGCTAACTGTGCATTGATTTTCCCTGACAGTAATAGTCAGCACTATAGTACTGAGCCGTATCTAATTAATACGTGATGTCGCGTAGGCCTGATAATTGCCTTAGTTTCAAATTTGGAATAAAAACGATCGCGTTTCAGGGAAGAGCAGCTGGATATATATTAGGCTTTTCTTTAACCAAGTTATGCCTATTAGGAATTTGAAGTACTCTTACATAAAAAAAACGCAACTGATTTCCAAAAAGGGGGGGGGGGGGGCCGGGGCCGTGTCGGCCCCCCTGGATCCGCCCCTGCGTAGAGAAGGGTTAAGAATATGTGAATATTAAAGCTGTTATTGGATTGTGTCATGTTATGGCGCCAAAGAAAACCGCTGCAAGCTCAAAATGCGTGTACAAGAATATCCAAAAATCCAATAAAAGGGGACGAGATACAGTTTTGTCCGAATTGCTCAGACCTTTAGAACGTTATGTGGATATTCACAATCTGATATCAATTTCACGGACAATTGAAACGGTTTTACAACTTGATAAACTAATCTGCTAAGTAATATATCACGAAAAGTCTCTCTTACCTTGAATGCTTGCTAGTTGACAAGTTAAACGACCACTCATTTATGATTATAGGCCGCGTCCAATTTACGTACACTTAGGCAGTTAGTAGCAGTAAACCATTTACACATGGTATAGGGTGTGTCGGTATTAGTACAAATTACACAGCGTACAATACATGATATGGCATGAGTGAGAACCATACACGCCCAACGAACCAACCCATAGACGTGTATACGAACAAGGGAGTAGTCGCGCTGGCACGTAATATATGTGTGGCGGACGTGTATACGAACAAGGAAGTAGTCGCGCTGGCACGTAATATATGTGTGGCGGACGTGTATACTAACAAGGAAGTAGTTGCGCTAGCACGTAAATATATGTGTGGCGGTCTGGAAAAACAGTAGGAAGTAGTTGCATACATTAACCTCTCATGTTACAAGGTCATATAGAGAACATTGTTTGCTATATTGTTTCATATATGCCAGCAATAATGATGCTAGGCCTACATCAGTGAATTTATTAAACACGTAGTCCCGCATACAGCCTAACGTACAGCTGTGTACGGTAAGGTCAATACAACTGTCGGGCATGCGTCCGATTATTGTTTTGGATAAACCAAGCCGATGTTATTTTCCTATTCTTCATTCAACCGAACTCTTCAAATGGGCCCAAATGCTGCCCCCCCAAGAAACACAACGTCATGGGGGGGAAGGTGGATTGTGAATTGTTAGGGGTGGGGTGGGGGAAGCGACGAGCAGTGGAAGATGCGACTTTGATCTGAAGAGGTCACAAAGTTTCAGTATCTTAAAACTTCGAATATCTGCAGCATGCAAATCCATAGCACAGAGTCCATTATTTAAATGTTTTTTTTTAACGACAGGACCCTCTTATCTACACCTTTAAATTACACATTTAAATGGCAAAAGGGCACTTTCATTCATACTTAGTAAAGATTCCTAAATCCTATTGGTCCATTCAGGTCAGCTGACCGTGGTTAATCCTGTGAGTAACGCACGGTAAAATTACGGGGCATCACTTTAATAAATCTTTGGTTATATGTAACCAAAAATGTTTTGTTTTATGATTTTTCCCCCACACAAATGGTAGTGTATGAATGAACGAGTGTTAATGCTATCGCTGGATGCACTCGGGCTCCGCCCTCATGCATCGCTTGCATTATCCCCCGATCGTGCATTAATCCTGTGAGTAACGCACGCTAGACCGTTGATTAACCCCTTTTTTAATGACAGATATTGGAACCAAACGTTTTTGTCTTCAACATAAGATCGCAATTGGTGCACTCGGTTTTAGGAAAAAGAAAAAAATTCAATACAATTTTAAGCTCTCTTTTGTTTTTACATACAATTCTGGAAATTTCATGATCATGGTAGTACTGTGAAATAGATGTTTGCCACATTATATTACAAGAATTTGATCCAATTTGATCTCAGATCTGTGATGTCATTAGGCCAGATCTCCCCACAAAGGTTAATCTTCAAAATATATTGTCTTTTGCTTCGTTATGAAATGTGATGCATTCGAAATGTTTGATTACTCGTTGGCTATTATTAACTGTTACCAGGGCGGCATAAATTACTACCGGTTTATTGATGTAACCCGGCGGTCCTGGACCGAACTGAGACGAGCGGGAAGCAAATTTATGCTTCGCGAGAAACTAGCAACTTTTTCAATACCACTGGAAATCGGCAAAGTTGAATAGGGAGTGCAGATCTCGAGTCTGCCAGCCGGTAGCCTTAGCTAATCCACCTAGCCTGATTGTTCCAGTACTCTATTAATTCAATTCCGTTTATTTTTTCAATAGGATAATTATCCAATAAACAAAAATAAATAACAAATAAAAACATAGACTTTCTAAACTCATTTGCGATTCACGGATATATTGAACTTTTTAATTACAGTTTGATCAAACTTAACTAAATTTGTGATGGATACTACGACGAGAAAATAGTTTTCGCCTTCTACTTTAGAAATATTGATAAAAATGATTGATTAAATTTCAAATATCTCACAGTAAAAAGGAGTGCTGTTCAAAATGAACTGTTTTATTTTAAGTGTCAAGTATAGTACAAGGGCATGTCAAGACAGACAAAAATGAAAAGAAAATAACAAATTGGTGATTTTTTACTGACACATATGATTAGAAGATACAGTACAGATGATGTTTCCATACACAATGATAATTAAAGCAGAGAGAAAAGTAAAACGAAGGAGAAAAAATTAACGGGAAAAAAAGAAAACAACATGAAACGATATCATAATGTAAGTTTGGTTTAAAGAGAAGGAAAATTGCTAAAATATTTCTTGAACAAGACATGCTATCAGGACGTGGCTTTCATCCACGAATTCATAAAAGTTACAGAATGCATAGAATAAAGTTAAATTTGAAGACACAATACAGAAAAACAACACATTCTGTTTCAATTATAAGTCACAGTATAGGCAATATTTGAAGTACAATATGACCTCAGATAGTTTCAGAGAGGTACATTGGACCGTGACGGTTGTAAGAATGGAAAATTAAAAGGTCATTTTATCGGCATACTTAGCGATTATTAGTTATATGCATTATTCACTATTATTGGCTTAGGGACAGCAGATATAATTATACCGTAAATAATAACCAAGAAAACCAAGAAAACCAAATAATTAGGGATTTTTTTTTTAAGCATATCCTAATAGCATTGAATTTAAAGCGGTACTGACTTACGGCCAAATGTTAAAAAGGAAAAAAATATATAAAATCAATCAGGCAAGTCTTCGGGTTATTTTTATTTGATTAATGTATAACATTGTGCTAACGTTATGAGACCCGTTTAATTGAAGGTTTAGACGAAAGAAGAAATGTTATAATTTCTTATTTTAAATACTATACATGGTTTGATTCAAATTATGTTGTGTTTTTATTTGTCGCATGAATGAAATGATATAAGAACATTATGCAAAATAAACACCTTTAAACATTTTATAAAACTTTAGTCAACTGAAATGAATAAAAATGTACACATAACTCATTGATGTTTTAAACGGAAGAGGCGTTATAGGAAGAGTCGCTGAGCGGAAATGACGTAGGTGTATCACGCACAGCAAATAGAGAGATTTCTACCGTTAGATTATGGTGACGTAACCAGTATCTTTCTTGATGAAACGTTATTCCACTTTTGATGAATTTATATCTCAAAACTATGTGCTATAATCGAATTACATTGTTCTAGTGGATTTAACCTTAGACGTCTTCTGTAACCGAGATCAGATTTTAGTACTGAAATGTACGTACTTCAGCACTAGCAAGAGTAACATATCCAGTGTTCTGAAATCGAGAGACACAAAGAGGAACATCCATCTCATTAGATGATGTTCCTTCATCACACACTTTGACAAACTCTCCAGTCTTCTCATAATCAACAACCTTCCACTCTTTCTCTACTCCCTCACTGATGTACAATACCAGCCACTGAGCACCAGCCCAGATGATATTGATCGGTAACATACCAGACATAGCTGACGGTAGCCTTAAAGTGCCACACTGCTTGACTGTACCATCAGAATCTATCAGTATGACGTCATAAAGACTTCGACCAATGATAGCAAATAAATTACCACAGTAAGCAACTCTGTATATGCGCAAAAAGTCTCTTGTATATATTACTCTACGAGCAGATCCGGAGACAGTGTACTCTCGAATAGAGTGGTCACTGCTGGTAGAGATGAACAATTCATCGTTGGAACCATCGTTTGCATAGTGTACAGTAATACTGGTAATCCAGGAACCTTCAGGTACCTCATCAATCACCAAGGATGACAATGATTGTACAGGACCATACAGAGAACCTGTCCTGGGAGTATGTGCAATGAAGACAGTATTACCTACAGCAAATAATGAGTGATATTCATCATCATAATACATATCTATATTCGACATAACTACAGGATCATCGTGATTATCAATTTTCTCCAGATGTCTCCAGTGTTCTTTACTGGAATTTTTAGGATCAGTACAAATAAGAAGCACGCCCCTATGAATTTGCCGGCTTTGTCGTTCTTCAAATATATGTAATAACTGATCAGCACACATGCTTACACTTCCTATCAGCGTACTGAATGTTATGCTACAGAATACTCCATCATTGGGTATCTTCCTGTAAAATAGATCAACAGACCTATGTTTAAGCATCTCCTTCTGTTTCTCTAATTTAACTTTAATTTCGGCCGTCTTCTTCGTGCTCTTGCTTATCTTTTGGATTTCATCAAGATCATTCTCGTGTGAAATTTTGCGACATTTAGCTATTATTTCGAGTTCGTTCTCTAATATCTGCGATTCCCGTTTCTCTTCAAAGATCTGCTTATGTCATCTAATTCCTTACCATCTAATACTTCTGTTTGTAATCGCTTCATACTTTCAGCTTTTCCAATTAGTGTCAAATAATCCCTTTGAACTTCTTTACGAGATATTTCACGACAACGCGCCAAGCGCTCTTTCTTTTCTTTCCAAAGCTGCTCTGTCGAGGCGATCCCTGTTTTCAACGTTTCTAATTCTCTCATTAGCTTTTCACGGCGCCGACTTACTTCACTGGACATTTCGTCAAGGCCAATGACGTCACAACCGGCATCTCGGTTATGTGTGGAAAGGACACATTCTGGACAGATTTTCGAGTCACATGGCACACAGAAATACTTCAATCGTAGGTCTTCATGGATGAAACATGTCTCCTGTGCCTTGACGTGACCTGAACAAAAATGAAACACATATTTTAATTTATCTCTTTTATTTCAGACTCTTACGGCATTTAACTCTCAAAGACGACTATGATAAGTCAACCACTCTTCTACCCGAACCTAAAGAAAAAAAATCATATTATACTTTAATGATGTCGTCACCAGATATTGCTTACTCTCATTCTCTTACACGTGTTAACTAATCAATTCCTGCAGTGACATGATGAATTTTAATTAAAAGTATAATATAGGAAGGAAGGAGGTGGAAAACGGGAACGATGGATTGGAATGTGTCAGAGGCAATGCATACAACCCCCTCTCTTATTTATACGTAATTAACATCATGAAAACAATCGGATAATACAATGACATTTCTACATTATTATAATCAATGACTCATTTCGTCAATGATTCATTTCGTTATAAATAAATCGCTTAGGAAACTGAAGTTTTCACAGTGTTCGTATCGTTGTGCCGGTACAACGTAGTGTTCTACATTATTTTATTACAAAGATATCTAATTTATTCATTGAACGCCATCCGCAATATACCGAGACAATTGGCGTTGGAGAAACCTGTAGTTTATAGTTTCGGGTATAGGAAGATTTTGTAAGTGTTTATTTACTGCGACTTGAAAATTGTAGAGCCACATGAGGAACAATTTCATCGATTTCGATTAATGATTTCGTGAATGATAAATCTCTTACTAAACTAAGCATCTAACTTCTTATAGGTTGGAACAAACACTCAAGTTTTAAAAATTTCGTAATGTGGTGCCGGTACAATGAAGGTTGTAAAACAATGTATATGCTGCACTATTTCATAAGAAAGGCATCTAATTTTTAGAAAATCATCCGTAATACATTGAGAGAATTAGAGTTATTTGTTCGAAGTTCCAGAAGTTTTATTGTAGAGTACGTCTATATGCTACCTCTGGAATGACTGTAACTGTAACTGTTTAATCATCATCGTCATCGGCATCGTCGTCGTCTTCGTCTTCGTCGTCGCCGTCGCCGTCGTCGTCATCGTCGTCGTCTTCGTCATCATCGTCATCGTCATCGTCATCGTCATCGTCATCATCATCACCATCGTCATCATCATCATCATCATCGTCATCATCACCATCATCATCATCATCACCATCATCATCATCATCACCATCATCATCGTCATCGTCATCATCGTCATCATCGTCATCGTCATCATCGTCATCATCATCATCATCATCATCATCATCATCATCATCATCATCATCATCATCATCATCATCATCATCATCATCATCATCATCATCATCATCATCATCATCATCATCATCATCATCATCATCATCATCATCATCATCATCATCATCATCATCATCATCATCATCATCATCATCATCATCATCATCATCATCATCATCATCATCATCATCATCATCATCATCATCATCATCATCATCATCATCATCATCATCATCATCATCATCATCATCATCATCACCATCACCATCACCATCACCATCACCATCACCATCACCATCACCATCACCATCACCACCACCACCACCACCATCACCATCACCATCACCATCACCATCACCATCATCATCATCATCATCATCATCATCATCATCATCATCATCATCATCATCATCATCATCATCATCATCATCATCATCATCATATTAGTCATAATCATAATAACTATAATCAGGCAGTCATTGTTAAGACGCTTAAGTGATCAGGAATTAAGAGACGCCCATAAGGGCTTATGGATTACAACTTTCACGTCGGGTGGCTTTCATTTCAATATTTTCACTCAATTTATATATTGTTTTCAATTTAAAAAGTCTTTTGAGATGGGAAACAATTAATGTTGCTCTTGGATTAAAAACCCACCTTACAATGACCCGGGAGGGGGGGGGGGTGAACAAACACATCATGAGATAATCACATCTGTAGTAGTCTAATGTATGTTTTTATATTATTTATTATGTTATTATAGACAGAGGGGCTGCAGGGGTGGGGGAAAATGCCTCAACCACAGAAATTTGTGCAGGGACGGAACGGGGACGGCATAAAAGTGGAAAAGGAAAATAAATAGCATTGATTTAGCAGTATATGATACTGGACAGGTTACTTGCTTTAATAGCAAGCTGTGATATGCTTCTCGGAAGGTATTCCTCGTTACCATACTAGGCATAGAACAAGATTACTCTAACCATATTACTTTGATTCGTATTTGACACTTCCAGCCAAAGTTCTGTGCGTCGTATAAAACTTGATTATATACAAAACACATCTCCATTTTGGTCAATATATATATATATATATATATATATATATATATATATATATATATATATATATATATATACATATATATATATATATATATAGCCATAGGATACAAGCGTTTATACCCACACGTACTATGACGTATTTGTGAGTGTTTGTTATCGTTATTACATACAGGGCCGTAGCCACGGGGGGGGGGGGGCATGGTAACACGTGCCTCCTCAACTTCCCTATTCCAATTTTCTTAAACGGCTAACATTTCCTTTCACGGACGCTACGTCGTTAAGATAAATATAGTTAAAATGATGGAATTTCTAGCACCATTTTGCATCTAAGTCCCATTATAAAAAACCAAACTTGCTCAAAGAAGGTGGCTTCCTCCCCACAACGATTGTCACAAGTATTTTATGCCTCAACCGAAAAATTTGAATTCGTACAGACGATAAGGCATGTATGACGTCATGAAAAGTGATATCAATACAGGCGTTAATTAAACTGATCTTTCCTGACACTTAAAATGGGGGTAAATTTAGTTGCAATCTCATTTACATCAAGAAGTCCTGCTACACGCCTGCTTTTGTTTGGTAGTAGCCTACCTGTTAGATGCGTCTTTCTGTATTTCTTCAACAGATTTGAAGCCTCCAAAAGCCGAAGCTCGTCTAACCAATCGATAAGTACGTTAACCTTTCGTTCGTTGAGCAGGTCATGACCTTGCAAAGCAGCGAATAATTCTCTAGCGTTGGTTATCAGCTCTCTTCTGGCAGGACTTATATCTTCACATAGGAAAGCCAAATCCTGGACATTTTCCTCCGTCAAGACTTCGGATACTTTCAGAAGAGTGAGTCTGAACGGTGACTTAGAACTTGATGACGTCATGTCGAAGAAATGTTATCCCTATTACTGCAAATAAAGAAAGCAATTCACTGATGGGTTGCGTGACAAATGAAATTTTACTCTCCCATAAGTCATCAAAACTTACAAATATTTCCTATCAATGTCAAATATTTTAAATAAGCAGTTCATTTGATTGATGAAGTTAACTTTTCTCGTGCCTTTTCCGCACTTTTTGTTTGTTTACTTGCCGTTATATTACTGTGAAAACAAGGTTAAGGAAGTTACTATGTGTGCATAACATAGTTGTTAGAAGTATTAGTAGTTAACGAAGATAGCTCAAAATTATGTGTTCTCTGATTAAAGAACAGCAATCTCCAGGCATGAACTTATAGGAGGTTTAATCGGGTAACGTTTCAAACTGTTATCAATTCCAAACCATTACTTGTTAACACAGAAGAGAGCCTCCATTTAATGCAGAGAAGGGTTAAGAATGTTTGAATATTAAAGCTGTTATTAGATTGTTTAATGTTATGGCGTCACAGACAACCGTTGCGAGCCGGAAATGCGCATACAAGACTCCCTATAAAAATTTTAAAAAATGGATAACATGCAGTATTGTGTTAATGATTGTATCGGCAAACACCAGTTTCCTGACAAATTCGACGAGTCCGAATTAGGGAAAAGGTCGCTTTCGCTATTTTGTTATGTCAATACAAATATCATTCTTTAAATGTCTTTTCTATGTCTATTCTTCGTGCATAGTTTCTATGATACATAATTATTAGAACGAGATACAATTCCAACCAAATGATATTAAACAAAACTAAAAATTGTATCAGTAGAAGAACTGCTGATGACTTAAATATTAAATTATATAGTAATATTGGCGAGCTGTCATGAACAATAGATTTGGTCCAAATATGGATCAAATCGCTGCTCTATTTAACTGTTCAACAAAATGAACTGTTCATAAATCAATATCATGGTTATTCTTTAATATAACACTACAGCTCAAAATGTCACCTTACTTTAATGATTATTTACAATAAAGTTGATAAAAATGATAAAATCAAGTTGTACTGAAGCGCTATATATATATATATATATATATATATATATATATATACTTATGTATGTATATATCGGTCTGTATTGTATCGGTGTATATATATATATATATATATATATATATATATATATATATATATATATATATATATATATATATATATATATATATGATATTATGAATACTAGGTGGTGCGAAATAGTAATCATTAACTAATATAACAAAGCATCATTGTTTTTCATGGTCAGTGAAGTTGTTACATTCACTGGTTTTGTAGCATATTAACGTATATATATGCTTTGCTGTATCCTTTTCTTCAAATTGTCTTATATATGAAAACACGTCGGAAACGGAACTCAGTTAAACGGTAACTACAAATATGTCTTTAACAAATAATGCGATTAATATGGCATGCAGAGATAACCCATCGTATTTTTAAGGACTGATATTTGTTTTGTTTTTTCTAGCCAAACTAGACGATTTGTCCGTTAGTTAAATACTGGTTTTATAAGTGTATGCCGAGGACGTGTCTCGATACATATCACAACATCAAAAAAGAAAATTATAAATAGTTGAAGATGAAGAAAAACAATTCGCTTTTGCATTTTTAGAGCTTGTTTTTACATTGATCCGCGGCGCTATATTTTGCATCACAGTTAAGTAAATGTAAGATCCAATTTAACAATCAGACTGTAGGCTAAGCTATTAGGTGAGTACACAAAGTTCTAAAGTTGAGAAGAACAGTTATATTTACTATAGTAGCAAAAGAAAATGAAATATCGTATTCATTAGAACTATTAAAACTGAAAAAAAAAGCAAATAGACCTACCTATACCACATGCCCCGTGTGTCCTTATCCAACTACTAGTTCTACCGTCCTCCATGGGATGAGTGGTTGCTTGTATTTGCATTCTTATGTTTAATTGTATATATAGTTTTTAAATTGCCTCACGATTTGTAGGTTTGACGTGGAAATTAGAATTGCATTTACCACCTTAAGAAGTTCACAGACTTGCTACCTTTCGTGTTACGGATGTTATACTGTAATGTATACTTATACAAATATTTTTTTCAAGACAAAGGCCAAGAGGGTGGGGACTCGCATTCAATCCGTTAAGTCATTCAAAATGAATCGTTATGTCGTTGGCATGGCCTTATGTATCTTTACGGTTGAAACAGGCATGGGTCACAATCAAGAATGCACCAAATATATATGTTGTTTGTACTGAACTTGGTATTTCCAGTTCACGTCAATACCGTGTACTAAACTTGTACTTTATATTTTGCTATATTGTACGATATTTTAGTTGCGTGCTACACTTACCTTTCAGGAATGGACCTTAAAGTTGACGGTTTAGTACTTGGACCCAAAGTAATGTAAAAAGCAAGCAATGTATACTCTATATACTACACAATAGTTTTAAGACGAGGTAACTACCACGCGAACAAAATGTGTAGGCTTTATGTGTATCTCTGTGTGTATGGCTAGTTTTCAATGAACGTCGTGTGTTCATTGATTTTGCTTAAAGTCTTATTGAATATCTGTTTGTAAACTGTTAACCAAGCAGACGTCAACCACCACGATTGTTTCATATAATATAACATATGAGTTTTTTTTAAAAAACTTTCTTTAGCTATATATCGCCTAATAATACATATTATATATTCAAATTAAATGTTTCAGTTAAATATAGTTGAGTGGTCATTGCATGGCTGGATGACCAATTAGTGCCACCGATGAACGTCTTTTTTCCTAAAGAAACTAAAGCGGTATCGGAAATACGTTTAAAAACACGAAGTTGTTAAAGCTAAGCTGGTCTTTCATGTCCCATGCATCTATCAGCCTGAGTACTATCGCGGTTAGTTGATAACTGGAATAGTCAAGAGCTCTTTTTTATTTAACCAGAAAACTGCAAAACATTACTTCACCATTGCATACACTGATATGTATTACAGGTAAACAGAAATGAGAAATTACTTCAATTCCAACAAGGTTTAAATGGTATTAACAAAGTTGTTTTGGTTTAAATTCCCTCTGAGAGTATTTTCGAGTCCTCAACTCATTTTCATTATTATTTCGTTTCTCCTCGCGATGTTTATATGGCATTTTCGGGTGATGTGAGGTGAAAGACAATATTCTCGTATTTACTAAAGGGAAGAATCAACTCTTTTACTACTCGTTCCTTAAATATAATATTCGTTTTGACAACGTCATAAAATAGTTAGCATTTGAGGCTTGCTATTAAAATGGTTGACGTGATCGGACAGTTGTATGAGCTTCTGAGCGTTATGTGTATGTTAACAACTAGATATCGATTTCCCGGTCAATTGAAACGGTTGAACACATTGATAAACTAGGGCCTAATCTGCTATGTAATAATCACAAAAAGCCACTCTTACCTTTAATGTGTTCCAGTGGATAAGTTAAACGACCACTCAGATATGATTAGAAGCTGTGTCCAATTAACGTACACTTAGGCCGTTAGTAGATAGCAGTATACCATTTACACATGGTATAGGGTGTGTCGGTACTAGTACAAATAACAGCGCACAGTAATTTGAAATGGCATACAGTGAGAACTATGTACACCAAAGGAACACACTATATAGACGTGCATACGAAGAAGGAAATAAAGCCGCTCTGGCACGTCATATATGTACAGTGTAGCAGTCATGGGTGGGGGTGATAACAAATTAGTTTGGAGTACGTTAACAACTAAAACTCTCATGCGACTATATATATATATATATATATATATATAAATATATATATATATATATATATATATATATATATATATTTACCGGTTACATAATCCATAGGAGGTAAGGGGGAGGGGTGGATTGTGAATTGTAAGGGATGGGGTGGCGGAAGCGACGAGCAGGACCCTCTTAACTACACCGGTAAAATACACATCTAAATTGTAAAAGGTCACTTTTAATGACATATGTTGGAACCAAACGTTTTCGTCTTTAACATAAGATCGTAGGGGTGCACTCGGTTGTATGAAAAAGAACAAAATTTGATACAATTTTAAGCTCTCTTTTGTTTCTATCAACAATTCTGGATATATAATTATCATGACAGTACTGTGAAATAGATGTTTGCTACATTATATTACAGGAATATGATCCAATGTGATCTCAGATCTGTGATGACATTAAGACAGATCTCCTCAAAAAGGTTAATCTTTTGCTTCGCTTTGAAATGGGATGCATTCGCAATGTTTACTTACTAGTTGGTTTTTACGAACTCTTACCTTACATAGTAGACAAGCGGGAGCAATTGATGCCTCGCGCGAAACTAGCAGCTTTTACAATACCACTGAACATCGGACAAGTTAAAGGGGGGGGGGGGGGGGGCACAGAGCCGTTAACCTTAGCTAATCCAACCAACCTGGTTGTTTCAGTACTCCAGTATTAATTCAATTCACTGTTGTTGTGTTTTCAAAAGCAAAATTATCTAATAATAAATAAAAAAATAAAAAACAAAGACTTTCTAAACTCATTTGCGATTCCCAGATATATTGAACTTTATAATTACAGTTTGATCAATCTTATCTTAATATGTGAGGGATAATACGACGGAAGATAGTTTTTGTGTCCTTCTTTAGAAATTTTGATAACGATTATTATTTATTCAAATATCTCGCAGTAAAAAGTATTGCTATTCAAAATGGACTGTTACCCTACACAATGCTAATCACAGCAACAAGAAAAAGTAAAACAAAGGAAAGAAATAAACAAAAACAATAGATATCCAAAAATTCATATGTAAGTTTGGTTTAAAGAGAAGGATAATTGTTAAATCATTTTTGGAACAAGACATGCTATCAAAACGTGTTTTTCATCCACGAATTCACAAAAGTCACATAATGCATAGCATAAAGTATAAAAGTCACATAATGCATAGCATCAAGTAAAAAGTCACAGTATAGGCAATATTTGATTTTTGTTGTAGAAGAATATCCTAATAGCATTGAATTTAAAGTGGTTCTGACTTACGTCCAAATGTTTAAAGGAAAACAAATATATATATATATAAAATAAAAATAAAATAAAACTGTTAGCACACTGCTTATCCAATAGAGAGCATGTGTAATAGAATGTGTAAAAGTAAGTTGGCCTGACGTTTCGAGCCTAGTAGGATCTTCTTCAGAGGCTTTAAAGGCCTCTGAAGAAGATCCTGCTAGGATCGAAACGTCAGGCTTACTTACTTTAACACATTTATAAAATCAATCAGGCAAGTCTTTGGGTTATTTTTATTTGATTAATGTACAACTTTGTGCGAACATTATGAGACCCATTCTAATTGTAGGTTAAGACAAAAGAAGAAATGTTATCCTTTCTTATTTTAAATACTATAGATTTTTAATATAAAATAGACATGTGGCGCTAAGAATTCAAACCTCATGTGACCGTCAATTACCTTTTAAGTTGTTTTTACATCTTTGCCAAGAAACACAAGAGATTAAGCCCGAAGGAATACTATTATGTTTACAAGTTCATGGAGGATGTAACATGGATAACAGTAACTTGTCTTTAATTTGACTTAATTTGAAATGGTCATCTTCGACAACGGTGATACGGAATAAGAGAATAAGGCATAGAGCTCGGGAGGGGGGGGGGGTGGGTGGCGGGGGATAGAAAGTTCGATTCGAATTATGTTGCGCATTTTACTTGTTGCATGAATGAAATGATATAAGCACATTAAGCAAAATAAACACTTTTAAACATTTTATAAAACTTTAGTCAACTCAAATGTTTAATAAAAATTTACACATTATTCATTGATGTTTTAAACGGAAGAGGCGTTATTGGTTAAGTCGCTGAGCGGAAATGACGTAGGTATATCACGCACGGCAAATAGAGATATTTCTACCGTTACATTATGGTGACGTAACCAGTATCTTACTTGATCAACGTTATTCCACTTTCGATGAATGTTTATCCCAACACTGTCTGCTATAATTGAACGTTATTGTTCCAGTGGTTTAACCTTAAAGGTCTTCTGTAACCTAAATCAGGTTTCAGTACAGAAATGTACGTACTTTAGCATTAGCAAGAGTAACATATCCAGTGTTCTTAATTCGAGAGACACAAAGAGGAACATCCATCTCATTAGATGATGTTCCTTCATCACACACTTTCACAAACTCTCCAGTCTTCTTATAGTTTACAACCTTCCACTCTTTCTGTACTCCCTCAGCGATGTACAATACCAGCCAATCAGCACCAGTCCAGATGATATTGATCGGCAACATACCAGACTTAGCTGACGGAAGCCTTAACGTGCCACACTGCTTGACTGTACCATCAGCATCTATCAGTATGACGTCACGAAGACTATCACCAATGATAGCAAATAAATTACCACAGTAAGTAACTCTGTATATATCATAAGAGCGTACAAAGTCTCGTGTATCTATTACTCTAAGAGCAGATCCGGAGATTTTGTACTCTCGAATAGAGTGGTTAAAGCTGGTAGAGATTAAAAACTTATTTAGACCTGACTTGTGTGATGTAATACTAGTAATCCAGGAACCTTCAGGTACCTCATCAATCACCAAGGATGAGACTGAGTTGACAGAACCATACAGAGAACCATTCCATTGAGGACGTACAATGAAGACAGTATTACCTACAGCAAATAATGAGTGTTTTTTGTCATCTATATTCGACATAACAACAGGATGATCGTGCTTATCAATCTTCTCCAGATGTCTCCAGAACTCCTTACTGGAATCTTTAGGATCAATACAACCAAGAAGAACGCCGCCACTTGTTTGTCTTTCATCATATATATGTAATAACTGAACACTACCCAAGTTCATAGTTCCTATCAGCGTACTGACTGTAATGCTACAGAATGCCCCATCATTGGGTATCTGCCTGTACAAGAGATCAACAGAACTATGTTTAAGCATCTCCTTCTGTTTCTCTAATTTAACTTTAATTTCGGCCGTTTTCTTCGTGCTCTTGCTTATCTTTTGGATTTCATCAAGAGCATTCTCTTGTAAAAATTTGTGACATTTAGTTACTATTGCGAGTTCGTTCTCTAAAATCTGCGATTCCCTTTCCTCTTCAAAGATCTGCTTTATGTCAGCTAATTCCTTTCCAACTAATACTTCCGTTTGTAATCGCTTGTTACTTTCAACTTTTTCAATCAGTGTGAAGTAATCCTTTTGAACTTCATTACGAAATTTTTCATTACGACGCGCCAAGTTCTCCTTCTTTTCTTTCCTAAGCTGCGCTGTCGAGGCGATCCCTGTTTTCAACATTTCTAATTCTTTCCTTAGCTTTTCACGGCGCTGACTTACTTCATCGGACATTTCGTCGAGGCTAATGACGTCACAATCGGCATCCCGATTATGTGACTTAAAGGCACAGTCTGGACATATTTTTGAGTCACATGACACACAAAAATACTTCAATGGTAGGTCTTCATGGATGAAACAATTCTCCTGTGCCCTGACGTGACCTGAACAAAAATGAAACACATAGTTTAATTTATGTATTTTTTTTTATAGATTTTTTATAGCATTGTTCTTTTAAAGACGACTATGATAAGTCAACCACTCTTGTACCCTAACCTAAAGAAATAAATAAAAACTTTTATACTTTAATGATATCGTCACCAGATATTGTTTACTTTCATTCTCTTACACGTGTTAACTAATTAATTCCTGCAGTTACATGATGAATTTTAGTTTAAAATATAATATGGGAAGGAAGAAGGTGGAATACGGGAACGATGGATTTGAATGTATCAGAGGCAATGCATACAACCCCCTCTCTTATTTATACGTAAGTACGTCATGAAAACAATCGGATAATACTATGACATTTCTTCTTGATAACCAATTACTCATTTCGTTAATGACACATTTCGTGACGAATAAATCCCTTACGAAACTAAAGTTTTGACAATGTAGATGTTCCACAATAGTTTAGAACAAAGATATCTAATTTATTCATTGAACGTTACCGCAATATACCAAGACAATTGGCGTTGGAGAAACCCTTATAGTTTATACTTTATAGTTCCGGGTATAGGAAATTTTGTAAGTGTTTATTTACTGCGACTTAATAGTATTAGAACCAAATGAGGAAAAATTGACAAAAGGTACATTGGTCCTAGTCATTTCAAGTGGGATCATGCGGGGGAAGGGGAGGGGTGGTAATTCAATAGAAGGGGAGGTTTTCTGAGAAAGTGAAAGATAACGATAACCTCTATCAAGTATTCCCTCAGTACCGTGTGGTAGGTTATTCGTGTTCAGAGTTCCTCTGTTATTTTTGTTATACTTTAAATTTGTGTAAATGAATGTACCGTAACATATCAATAGTCGATATTTGTATTCAGAAATTTGAATGCATTTTTACTCTAGAAGATTAATGTGATAAGTCACCCATTATTCTACCCCCCCCCCTCAACCTCAAATAAAAGTGGTAACCTAAAGGAGGCAGAGAGGAGAGATGTGGGAACGATATATCAAAATTATCAGAGGCAGTCCATAACCTGCCCCATCTCCCCCACACACCCTTGCTTTTTACACGTACATAACGTAAAGAAATGCGACCAAAGGATGCTATGATGCTATGATATTCCGACTTCATGAGAGATTAATGATTTCGTGAAAAATAAATAGCTTACTAAACAAAGTATCTAACTTCCTTATAGGTTGGAACAAACACTCAAGTTTTTATCATTCCGTATGGTGGTGCTTGTACAATGTAGGCTAGATATTGATGATGATGATGATGATGATGATGATGATGATGATGATGATGATGATGATGATGATGATGATGATGATGTCGTCGTCGTCGTCGTCGTCGTCGTCGTCGTCGTCGTCGTCGTCGTCATCATCATCATCATCATCATAATAATCATCACCATAATCACCGTCAGCGTCGCATGAGACTTGATTGTTGTCTTTTACAAAACACATCTCCATTTTGGTCAATTTATAGAGGTATGAGATACCAGTGTATATACCCACACGAACTATGACGTATTTGTAAGTATTTGATATCGTTACTATATACAGGGCCGTGTCCACGGGGGGGGGGGGCATTGTAACACGTGCCTCCTAAAATACCCTAACCCGTTATCCTTATATGGCTAACATTTATTTCACACATCATAAGTCGTAAAGACAAATGTAGTTAAAAATGATGGAATTTATAACACCATTTTGCATCTAAGTTCCATTCAAGAAATCAAATTTGCTCAAAGGTGGTGGCTTCCTCCCCACAACGATTGTCACAAGTATTTTGTGCCTCAATCTAAACATTTGAATTCGTACAGACGATAAGGCACGTATGATGTCATAACAGGTAATATCAATACAGGTGTTAATTATACTGATCTTTCCTGACACTTATAATGGGGGTAAATTTGGTTTGCAATCTCATTCATATCAAGGAGTTTTGCTACACGCCTGCTCTTTCTTTTATTCAACTTAGTAGCCTACCTGTTAAGTGCGTCTCTCTGTAATTCTTCAACAGATTTGAAGCCTCCAAAAGCCGAAGCTCGTCTAACCAATCGATAAGTACGTTAACCTTTCGTTCGTTGAGTAGGTCATGACCTTGCAAAGCAGCGAATAATTCTATAGCGTTGGTAATAAGCTCTCTCCTGGCAGGACTTATATCTTCACATAGGAAAGCCAAATCCTGGACGTTTTTCTCCGTCAAGACTTCGGATACTTTCAGAAGAGTGAGTCTGAACGACGACTTAGAACTTGATGACGTCATATCGAAGAAAGATTATCCTCATTACTGCATATGAACAAAGCGATTCACTAATAAGTTGCGTGACAAGTGAAATATGGTACTCTCCAATAACTTATTCAAACTACAAATAATTTCAAACAATGTCAATATTTGAATCAGCAATTCATTTTAAGTTAGCTTTCCACGTGGCTTTCCCGCATTTTTTTGTCTGTTTACTTGTTTGTGATATTGCTGTTAATACAAGGTTAAGGAAGATAGTATGTCTGAGTAACACGAATATTAGTTTATATTAGTTTACGAAGAGAGCTCAAAAGTATATATTGTTTGTATTATTAGAGAACAGTAATCATTAGGCATGAACCAATATGAGGTAAACTTGGGTAACGTTTGACACAGTTAACACTGAACCAGTGGCGTAGCTAGAGGTATTGGCGCCCGGGCGCAAGAGTAGAAAATTGCGCCCCACCCCCACTTCTGAAAGAAAAATAAATTGCGCGTGAAAATTTTATGTTTTTATTTTTCGGGCAAGTCGTTACAGCCCCCTCACCCCCCCCAAATCCCCCCACCTGAATCAAATTGTGCTCCTACGCCTATGATATTTCCAACTTTCGAAATCTACTGCCTTGGAACTGTATACTGAAATACCCGAAATTTCCGTGACATGTAGTCATTACAGAATACAGAGCAGTAAAAAAAAAAAGAAAACAGTCGAAATGGACTGAAAAGAAATCACAATCTATAAATTTGCTAATAAAAACAAATACATTCAGTTCAGATTTTTATTAGTAACTGGAAAATATTCATGCCTGACGACATACATCAATTTCGTCATGTTTTTCTAAAAAGAGCTTAATTTGTTTACTCTCATTCTCCCATTTCAGCGCCCCTAAACCCGGCGCCCGGGGCACGTGCCTTCCCTTAGCCCCCTAGCTACACCACTGCAATGGACAGGGCCTTCATATAACACAGAGAAGGCTTTAGAATGTTGGATATTACTGCTGCTATTGGATTGTGTCATGCTATGGCGCCAAAGAGAACCCTTGCGAGCTGGAATGCATGCGTGCATAAATCCAAATATCAGTTTTTGACTGTCTTTATTATTCGTGCAAGAACGAGATACATTTCCTACCAAATGATTATAAACAAAACTACGAATGTGTCAGTATAAGAACCGCTGACGTATATGTTTTTATAAACAGTATAATCCGCTGTACTGGAATATCGGCGAACTGTCATGAATAATAGATTTCGTTCAAATATGGATCAAATCGCTGCTCCGTTTAACTGTTTAACTACATATTAAACTGTTCATAAATCAATACCATGGTGATGTTGTATTTTATACCTTTACAGCTCGAAATGACACCCGACGTATGGTTTTTGTTAGTTACAATCCAGTGTAGACAAATGATATTTTATAATTTTGTAGTTCTGAAGCGCTATATACAAACGTATGTTTTTAGCTTTGTGTAGTGTGTCACTGTGTATATATATATGCTATTATGATGACTGGGTGGTGACGGATATTAATCATTTACTTATATAACAAAGTATCATTGTTTTTCTTGGTCAGTGAAGTTGTTATGCACTGGATTTGTAGCATATTAAAGTATATGCTTTGCTGTATCCTTTTCTTCAAATGGTCTTATATATAAAAACACGTTATACTCGTCGGATACAGAACTAATTAAACGGTAACTACAAATACGTCTCTAACAAATAATGCGATTCGGCCTGCAGAGATTCCCCATTGTATTTTTGGAATCATATTTGTTTTTCAGCATCACCAGGGCGATTTGTCAGTCATGTACATACTTGACTTATAAAGTGTACTTCAATAAAGTGTCTCAACATATAACATCATAACAAATGTATATATATAATTATCAAAATGTATTTGAAGATGAAGAAAAAAAGCAATTGCATGTGTACAGCTTGTTGTTACATGATCCGCTGCCATATAAAATTCATCACGGCCAAATGTTCGTAAGTAAATGTAAGATCAAATCTAACAGACAGATTATAGGCTCATCCATTCGGTAAATACACAAAAGCTCTTAAGTGGAGAAGAACAATTAATTTTTTCTACAGCAGTAAATGAAAATGAAATATTATATTCATTAAAGCGAATACAATTAAAAAAGAAAATAGACCTACCTACATCACATGCCCAGTGTGTCCTTACCCCTACTAGTTCTACCGTCCTCCCATGGGAGGTGTGGTTGCTTGTTTTTGCATTCTTATGTTTAATGGTATATATAGTTTTTAATTTGCCTCACGATTAGTAGGTTTCACGTGGAAATCAGAATTGCATTTTCCACCTTAAGCAGTTCACAGACTTGCTACCTTTCGTGTTACGGATGTCATACTGTAATGTATACTTATACAAACATGTTTTTCAAGACAAATGCCGAGTGGGTTGGGACTCACATTCAATCCGTTAAGTCATTCAAAATGCATCGTTAAGTCGTTGGCAGGGCTGAGACGCAAAATTGGATTCCCGATACTGGTATCTTTACAGTTCAAACAGGCATGTGTCATCAAGAATGCACGAATATATAAAAGGCCTACATACTAACTTTAATATTTAATTTGATTTCAGCGTGATCTTACCGTACTATTGATTAGTTTTCCACCCGTTCTATGTGCTGATACAATGGACTTAGCCTAATATATAGCTAATTGACCAAGCAGAATTTGGGTTAATACAAAACACTGAACGAAATAAATGAAATCTGAATGGAATTAACATTGGGACTGTCACATTACTGAATTGCTCTGTTGTTTGTACTGAACATGGTATTTAAAATGCACACCACGATACCGGATGCTAAAATGGTCCTTTATATTTTGCCAAATTGTACGTTATTTTAATAGTGCGTAGGAAAATGTGCTACACTTACCTTTCGGGAATGGAACTTCAAGTTGACATTTTAGTACTTGGACCCAAAGAAATGTAAAATACAAGCAATGTATACTTTATATAATACACAATAGTTTTAAGACGAAGTAACCGTCACGCGAACAAAAAGTGTAGTCATTATGTCGGTATGGACAATGCTAGCTAAGGCAGAAGGGTATCAAAGTCCGCCAGGGATTATATTAGTTGTAATAAGAAATACATGAAATGAATAATCTAAATTCCTGAACAGTATATAGACTTGACTCGAGTCCACACGAAGCTGATAAGGCAAAATTACTCAGTGATCTGAATCTTCTTTCGATTTCGATGTAATATAAAGCAAATCATTATATTGTAATGTAAACATTCGTTACAATTGATATGGCGTCTGATCCGAGTCATGTTGTACCCGAAAAACTTCCAGCCGTTGATAAAGGTATTCGTATTCATAGACATTTACTATTTATGCATACCGTTACGGTCGGCTAAGTATCCGCTATACGATATGACCGTAAGATAACATTGTGATCGTTCAAATTGCCGTTCATTGCGATAATTTAATTCATGTTTGTTAATATTTCTGTCAAACATACTTCCAGCTATATGAAAACAGAAGCCCAGAAACTGAATGTTATGTTATACACCCTGAAACCATCGTCATCACGAAGCCCTGTCTTCACCAGGTACATTAATAAACAGTCATTCTTATATGTTAATCATATTTTACGTACTATTTTAACAGGGCATCACCATTGGGGTGGTGGAGTGCATCGTCTCAGTCCTCGGAAATATCCATCTAGTCAGACTGACGTTTGTCGGGAAAAAAACTCATCAAGAGTGATGTTCAATCCAAGATGTCGGGTAGTTTCATGATGGTCAGTTGCTCTGCCGAGAAGGAATCTGAAGTCTGTGTTATAACATGTACCCTCATGATGATGTGATTATGCAAACAAAATATGATCTATAAGATCGGTAAATCGAATGCCAATAACCCTTTTCTTTGACCTGAGTGTATGTCAGAGTCATTGGTTCTATCATTTTGTTAACTCTCATCGAATAAAATAACCATGTATTGATTTTGTGTGATTTCCCAAAGATCTACGGTAAGATCCTGTTTATGCGAACTGTTCGGGACAGAGAAACAATAAAGTTTGGATATAAGAATACTTTCCGCCGCAGATTCTGGTCAAACCTTACCTCACTGATCGGGTTGAGCTGCAGAGATAACCCATCGTATTTTTAGGACTGATAGTTGGATTTCCAGCCAAACTAGGAGATTTGTCCGTTAGTTAAATACTGGTTTTATAAGTGTATACCAAGGACGTGTCTCTACACATATCACAACATCAACAAAGAAAATTATAAATAGTTGAAGATGAAGTAAAACAATTAGCTATTGCATTTTTAGAGCTTGTTTTTACATTGATCCACTGCGCTACAAAATGCATCACAGTTAAGTAAATGTAAGATCCAATTTAACAGTCAGACTGTAGGCTAAGCTATTAGGTGAGTACACAAAGTTCTAAAGTTGAGAAGAACAGTTATATTTACTATAGTAGCAAAAGAAAATGAAATATCGTATTCATTAGAACTATTAACACTGAAAAAAGCAAATAGACCTACCTATACCACATGCCCCGTGTGTTCTTCACCCTACCAGTTCTACCGTCCTCCATGAGAGGAGTGGTTGCTTGTATTTGCATTCTTATGTTTAATTGTATATATAGTTTTTAAATTGCCTCACGATTAATAGGATTTACGTGGAAATCAGTATTGCATTTACCACCTTAAGCAGTTCACAGACTTGCTACCTTTCGTGTTACGGATGTCATACTGTAATGTATACTTATACAAACATGTTTTTCAAGACAAATGCCGAGTGGGTGGGGACTCGCATTCAATCCGTTAAGTCATTCAAAATGCATCGTTAAGTCGTTGGCATGGCCTTATGTATCTTTACAGTTCAAACGGGCATGTGTCATCAAGAACGCACGAAATATATAAAAGGCTTACACACTAACTTTAATCTTTCGTTTTATTTCAGCATGATGTTACCGTACTATTGATTACTTTTCCACCTGTTCTATGTATGCATGAATACGTGTATGCTGATACAATAGACTTAGCCTAATATATAGCTAATTGACAAAGCAGAATTTGGGTAAATACAAAACTCTAAACGAAATAAATGAAATCTGAATGGAGTTAACATTGACAATGTCATATGACTGAATATGTCATATGACTGAATAGCTTTGTTGTTTGTACTGAACTTGGTATTAAAAATGCACGCCATTATACTGGATGCTAAAATGGTCATTTATATTTTGCTAAATTGTACAATATGTAAAAAGTGCAACAATTACCTTTTCAGGAATGGAACTTGACAGTTTGAAAGTTGACAGTGTAGTAGTTGGACCCAAAGAAATGTAAAATACAAGGAATGTACACTGTATACCATTACCATTTATGTGGTGGAGTGCAACGTCTCAGTCCTCGGAAATATCCGTCGAGTCAAATTGACGTTTGTCGGGAAAAACCCATCAAGAGTGATGTTCAATCCAAGCTGTCGGGTAGTTTCATGATAGAAGGAATCTTATATCTATGTTATTACATGTACCCTATAGTGATGATGTGATTATGCAAACAAAATATGATCTATAAGATCGGTAAATCGTATGCCAATAACCTTTCCTGATCTGAGTTTTTATTCAGAGTCATTGATTCTATCATTTTGTTAACTCTAATCGAACAACATAACCTGTATTGATTTTGTGTGACCTTCCAAAGATCTACGGTAACATCCTGTTTATGCAAACTGTCCGGGACGCGAAATTATTTTTCCCACTTCGACGCGGCCACATGGGCGTGGCTTATGAAATACGTCACAGGCCGGCAAGTTTGTAACTTCGACTTTGAGCTCTTACGTCTAGCTCTTTAATAATATACTCAGCTAATATACTCAGGCCTAATATACTCAGGCCTAAGACATGACTACATGAGATCAATGATGATGTGCGACTGCTCCTCCCAGTCAATCGGGTCTTAAGGAGCTCTTGAGGTAAATTCCATCACAAAATCAAACTGTGTTGTTCTGCTAGACACAGCACAGGATGGTTCAATCAAGGTAAGAATTAGGCCTAGGCTAAGCAATGTCTGAGGACATTGGAGCAAATTGGCCCTTGTTCAAGTTGCTGACCCTTTGGTTTGTTTGTCTTGATTTGTAAATTGCACCCAGCTAGGCCTACCTTGACTAATGACTTACCATTCCATGGGGCCACCCTCTTGGTCTTTTCTCCCATCCCCTTTCACATTTCCACAACCCCCCCACAACACCCTCCCCGTCCCCAACCCCGCAACACCCTCCTCCACCCCAACTCCCTCCCCCACCCCCAGAAATATTTGTGATTACATATTCTTACTACTTGACAATTTCATTTGACAGGCATTACTTCCAGCTCCATTGCCTAGTGGAAATCAACACAGAGTATATCGCTTCAAAGAAACGTCACTACACTGTTTTGAAGCTGTTCTGCGTCTGCCATTTACTACGAAAGATGAAGCTTGTGGCTGGCTCAATGACTTTGAAGAATCATCCCACAGTACATGGAGAGTGTCACGGACTTTCCCACATTCTGGATTGAAGAATATGTCATATGAGTGGATTGCTGGTGGTGTGTGTATGGACGATAGGGGGGGGGGGGCGGCTTGTGCAATGATTGGTTCACAGATTATTTTCAGTAAACAGAACTCGCACGGTTTATTTTTTTCATGGCCTGCTCTTATTGTTCTCCGATTCCGAACATAAACATTCAGTGAGGCAGCCAGGGGGGGGGGGCACAGGGGGGGGGGCAAAGTTCCCCCACATAAATTATGAGGACGCAATTTACATTTTGTAGAATGAAAAAAGGTAGATTGAAAAAACTTTGAGAGTTGGGAACTGAGGTGGGTAGTCATGTGAATGGGTTGACTTAACCTTGATTTTTCTACTTATATTCCTGCATATTATAAATAATAAATCTTGTTGGAAAATACCCCACCTTTTAGCATGTTGTCCATATCTGTGGTATGGCTCTTAAATTTTATGAAAGGCAAACCCTATTACAGGTGTTACGATAGGTCAGTCAGAATATACGACTGTCAGTTCCATATAATGTAATTTGTTATAAAAGAAAGGTAGTGATTATGCTCATATTTTTATTTAATGCTTGATAGTGGTCCAAAATTGTTGAATCTATGAATATATCCTGCACTAATTGTTTTCATTCCTTGACTCCAGTTGAGGAATCTATGCAGTCATGTCAGTGTGTGTGTGTGTGTGATGCCTGGCTTGTTAACACGATAACTTGCCCCCACTTAGATATATGAGGCTCATACTTGGGATGTGTGTTCCCCATAATGAGTACATGATCCGTATCGTTTTGGGGCCAGGTCAGAGATTTTCTGAGGTCAACAGAGGTCAAATTATGGAAATCTTGTTAACACGATAAGTCCCGAATGCTTGGTCCGATCAGGCAGAGATTTGGTATGTAGCTTTCTTATGGGAGATCAAGAACCCTCTTGTTTCTGATGTAGACCAGTGGCCAGTTTTGGCCTATGTTGGCTTGCTAACACAATAACTTTAATTGGGACTTCAATCAATATTTGGAGTCTTCTGATATCGTGTCTCTCACAAGCTTTCACAATTTGGACCTCTCCTGACCTTGAATGACCTTTAACTGATACCAAAAAAACAAGTATTCTTGCCATCTACATGGATAATTAAGCTCATATCGCTGCCGCTTGCGTTTTCTAGTTAAATCGGGAGGAGACAGAAACATGACTAAGTGGCGTCAGCAGAATGTTTAGAGAGTACGTTACATGCTCTCTGAGACGTTGGGGGCATTGGTGCCCCTCCGAGGACCATTCGCCCAAAAAAGTTTTCGATGTATGAGTCTCGACAACATGCACGTAAGAGCATCAGATCAGAGTGCATGCAACCCCCCCCCCTCCTCCCCCTCCCCCCAATGCTTTTTGAGGATTTGTGCTACGGTCGTGACAGCAGGGTCTGGAAAAGTTATAAATGAACCTCCCGTGGTATTGATTATCGTCCTTGACAAGTTCTGGCGAAAAAGTTAGATGTGTCACTTCATATTACACCAGGTAGGCCCACTGACCTTTCAATGCTAAAAACCTACAAAGATACATGTATTGTATTGTGCCCCATATTGTTTTATCCATCAATCTCAATTATTTGTTCATCTATAAATGAACCCCCTTTTAAACGACAGTAAGGAGCCTACGTGCTTTCATCATTAGTTTACGTACGCTACTGGGTATTGTTACGGACTTGAAATATTCTACCCATTTTATTAAACAGTTGTCACTTGCGTCTGTATTAACTATAACCAGGGAGCTGCTACTGTTAGAGTAGCAGCTCCCTGCTATAACTGTGCCTAAATAGCAATGTCCCTCTGAACTATACTATTTATTATACTGTTACGTGTACTAGAATCCCTGACATGTAACCTAATTGAGAACTTTCAGCACCCAAACAAACACCCGACAGATATCACTGCATAGTCTGTGACGTGGACCAATAAGCCGTAACAACGACCGATAGTCCACGCCCATTATGCTAATGTGGCCGCGTCGAAGTGGGAAAAATAATTTCGCGTCCGGGACAGAGAAACAATAACGTTTGGATATAAGAATACTTGCAACACCATACATGAAGCTTTTCCGCAGCAGATTCTGGTCAAATCTACCACACTGGTCAGGTTGAGCTGCACAGAGTGTATTTTCTAACAGTCGCTGGCGCTTTTGGTTTGGATTAATTGATAAACACTCTCTTTATATCAGTACGTCAGATAATGTAGCTGGAAATGGATGTTTGATGTTTGCAGATGCTTCGTTGGTCCAGTTCGAAACAGCTAATGCAAGACAAAATGTTGTTATATGTAACTGTTGGCTTCTCTCAAAGTTTCGACTTCTACTTATAGTTGTGAACTTGTCCTATGTTATTTTATGAAAATATGTATGATGATACCATAGATAAG
Organism: Apostichopus japonicus; assembly: GCF_037975245.1. Taxonomy (NCBI): domain Eukaryota; kingdom Metazoa; phylum Echinodermata; class Holothuroidea; order Aspidochirotida; family Stichopodidae; genus Apostichopus; species Apostichopus japonicus. The sequence goes on along the minus strand of NC_092576.1, from coordinate 10,705,568 downwards.
CTTAATATATAGCTTATTTACACAGCATAACTTGGTAACTTGAAGAGTCATAAATTACGCATTTTATAGGAATTGAGTCATTCATAAAACTCCAATTGTTGTTAAAGCTCAAACATCTAAATTCTTCAGCAAGGTAAAGGTATCGGGTAAATTCGCGATGTTAACAACTTCCTTTCTTCGCTTATTGAGTCAAAATTGACTATGAATTTGTCCGTCGTTGTGTCAGTATGTAAGGCTAGACAATATTTTGGCATTCCGTTTAAAAAACATTAACCATCTTTACTGACTACAACCGGTAAATAGTTTAACTACGATGATGGTAAATTTCCAACTGGAAGTTGCCTTTAATCCACCATTTTGTGCTCAACAGTGTTATGGTACATGCATTGTTTACATGCAATTGAAGCAAAGCAACTTCTTAAGAATGTGTCTGTATGAAGAAAATGTCATAGTGTGAGGAATTCGAATAGAATGCAAAGAAAAAGTGTACTTTTTTGTTGGGGGGGCAGGGGTTGGGGAGTTGAGTGGGTGTTCCGTGAAAGACATTTTCATGAACTGTTTGTTAATTAGAAGATAATGGCTGACTTCAAACATTTCTCAACAATCCGTGAGGCCGACACGGTTTCGTAATATATATCAATCACATATAAAAGGCAAATGTAAAAGCAGATACGTGAAATGAAAGTTCACAAATATACAGTTTGATCCTTTTATCGTTACTTAACGCTATTGAAATATAACCAAATAAACAAAAAAAGACGTCAGGGTATGATAATAAAAAACATTGAAAGGAATGAATGAAATCTGTATGATGTTAACATTGTCTGCTTAATGTAACTGACTGGCTCGGCCGTTTGTGCTATCTTATTTGTTTTGTTTCATATTGCACGCCATTACCAGATATTAAAATAGTCTTTAGTACTTCGCTTATATATATATTACTCTAATGTTACATAGTATTTTGTCAAAATAAAATAAGACTGTTTGCACACTGCTTATTCACTGGAGAGTCTGTGTAAAAGAATGTGTAAAAGTAAGTTGGCCTGACGTTTCGATCCTAGCAGGACCCACCCATCACTCCTCTTCTCACAGCTCTCTTCCACCTTTTTTTCTCCACACCTTTCTGTCTTTGTCCTTCTCTAGTTTATTCCCTACCCCTTCGTTTAATCCCCACCCCCTTTGTCCCTCTACTGTTTATCTCCTACCTCTCCTCTTCCCCTGTTGATTTCTTCTCTTCATCCCTGGTCTACTAATCTCCTTACATCTATCTCTTTGTGTTCACCATGCTCATTAACCTGTCTGTAATCTGTGTGTTTTTTTCCCTTCTGTTTCTGTTACTTGTCATTTAGCCTCGGAAGAAGATCCTGCTAGGATCGAAACGTCAGGCCAACTTACTTTTACACATAGTAATTTGTGTTACACTAACATTTTCGAGAAGGAAACTTCAACACAAACCACTCAAACAAAGCAAAAAAAATAAAAATGGCGACAAAATTGTCCATTTTATGTAACTGGGTGGCTATGTTGTTTGTGCTATTTGATATTTGCACTGCACGCCATTACCAAATGTAAAAATAGTTTATTGTATTTCGCAAATGTACATTATTTTAATATTACGAAGTAAATTGTGCTACACTTACATTATCAAGAACGAAACTTCAAATAAGCAATTCGGTATTTGAGCCCAATGGAACGAAAAACACAAACAATTTATACTATATATACTGCCGATAGTTTTAAGACAAGGCAACCGCCATGAGAACAAAGTGTAGCCTGTATGTCTGTATGTGTTTAACTAGCTATAGGCAGAACGGTATCAAAGTCCACTCTTATAGAAATACAACATTCTCTTATTTACTATAGGGAAGAATCAACTCTTTCGCCACTCGTTCCTTAAATATAATATTCGTTTTGGCAACGTCATGAAGTAGTTGGCATTTAAGGCTTGATATTACAATGGTTGACGTGACTGGACAGTTGTATGAGCTTTTGAACGTTATGTGAATGTTTACAACTAGATATCGATTTCACGGACAATTGAAACGGTTGTACAACTTGATAAACTATTCTGCAATGTTATATATCACAAAATGCCGCTCTTACCTTTAATGTGTTCCAGTCGATAAGTTAAACGACCACTCATATATGATTATAATCTGTGTCGAATTAACGTAAACTCAGGCAGTTAGTAGATAGCAGTATACCATTAGCGCATGGTAAGGGTGTGTCAGTACTAGTACAACTTACAGTGCATTACTTGGTTTGGCATACTGTGAAACGCAAACACACCAACCCATAGACGTGTATACGACTAAGGAATTAATATATGTGTGGATAACCGTGAAAACCCGTCGGAAGTCGTTGCGTTATTAACCTCTCATGTGACCAGGTCATATACATATCATTGTTCCTGTATGTTATGTTGCAAGTCAGTGTTCAAAATTCAATGTATATATATATATATATATATATATATATATATATATATATATATATATATATATAGGGGTGTTGTTTGATTGGTTCATGGTCACCCACATCAACGTCATGATCAGCAGCATTGGTCCTACTAGGAACATAGGGAAAAATATCTTCCCTCTCGTGGATTAATTGCTTTAATTCACACTGCACATTTTCTGAAAGATGGCCTAATTTTTCTTAATCTGGCGTCTTGACAATGTAGTCAACCTCAGCCACTTTTGACTCTACTGTATAAGGCCCATGGTATCTGGCCTGAAGTAGGTGTCCAGGTATTGGAAACAAGACCAGTACTTTGTCTCCTGGATTAAATATTCTACTTTTGGCATCCTAATCATACCACCTTTTCATTTTGCTTTGGGCCTCTTTTAGATGATTCCTAGCAATTTTATTTGATCTAATAAGCCTTTACTTGAATTTGGAAACATAATCCAAAAGGTTTGTATCAATTTCATCATTCAGACATTTTTCTTTCAGAAGCTTTAAGGGACCTCGAACTGTACGCCCAAATGCTAGCTCAATGGGACTGAAGCCTAATGTTTCCTGAACTGCTTCCCTTGCAGAAAACAATAACAGGTGAACATCCTCATTCCAATCCTTTTCAAAATCGAAACAGTAAGTCCTAAATATATTCTTTAGAGTCCGATTGAATCTCTCTAAAGCTCCTTGGGACTCCGGATGGTATGCACTAGAGGTGTATTGTTCTATCCCTAACTCCTACATGACTTCCTGAAATAAGCCTGACGTGAAATTTGACCCTTGATCTGACTGTATCGACTTTGGAAGTCTTACTAGAGTGAAAAACTTGGTAACGTTCACCACACGTTCACATTCACAGCGTGTCTTCTACGATCATAAAAATTAATTGGCTCAAGATATATATCAGCAAAACTCTCTTTATACTTTTTGTGACATCCATGCCATATAGTAACACCCAGGAGCGGCCAATGGAGATTCAATATGCGTGTGTGTGTGCGTATGGAACGCCATGTTAAATGTATTTAATAGTCAAAGATATCTTCAATTTAAGTCGAAATATCTACATTAATTTCGGATATGTTGAATTAAATTAAAGGTATCAGAAATTGAAATTTAGATATTTGAATTTCATTGAAGATATCTCAAATTGATAGTTAGATATCAAGAAATAAATTAAATATATGAAAAATTAAAAAATTATTAAGATATTTCGAATTGTATTCGAGATATTCAAATTGAATTCGAGATATCAAGAAATGAATTCGAGATATCCAAACTTGAATTAGAGATATCAAGAACTCGAATTACAGATACCCAAAATTGAATTAGAGATACCGGGACTACAATTAAAGATATCCACAATTGAATTAGAGATATCGGGAATATAGTTAAAGATATCAAGAATACGAGTTAGAGACATCAAGAATTCGAATTGTAGCGCTAACAAGAAGAGCGCCATCTAAATCGGCAAATACATGGCAGGAAAACGAGGCATATTCAATGTCAGTGGCTACTACTAGTACTAGATTGGTCTAGGTTACTAGTACTACACTTTAGGCTAGTCCTCATGGGTAACGTTAGCTGGTAATAGTACTTCGATTCCATTCTACTTACGTACCAAACGACTGCGTCTGGCAGACTGGCACTGTAGCGGGACTTTCATTCAGTGCCTCCATAAATCATAACTCCATTCTTTAGATTTAACTAACAATTTCTTTAGATTTGATAAAGTTTCATTTTTTTGAGACTCAATAGGCCAAAAAGGCACATGAAAAGTGCTTTAAATGGTATATTATTTAAATTCTATAGCAGCAGTGACGGGTTTAGGAGCGTTTTATGAATAAGTATAACATGGAAATGTGAGCTACACATAAACTACCGATGGGCCAAGTATATAAATAAATGGTTTTCCTGAGCTCCATGCAATATCAAACTTTCTTAAATTTCTTTCATATCTGTCACATTTCTAGAATACTAGTTCATGTATTTCCTTTGATTTCCATAAAGTTACCGGAATTTCACTTATATCAAGAAGTAAAACATACCCTCACTTATCGATTTTCATTACAATCAGAAAATGTAATTGAAAGTGGAAGTACTGCTCACTTATGTTGTACTGACAACTTATTCGCGTTCGGTCCAGAACCGAATTGAGACAAGCGGGTGCAAATTGATGTTTCGCGAGAAACTAGCAAATTTTTCAATACGACTGGAAATCGGCCAAGTTAAAGGGGGAGTATCGTTCTCGAGTCTGCCAGCCGGTAGCCTTAGCTAACCCAGCGACGTAGCCAGGAATTTGAAACGGGGGGGAGCACATTTTGCAAATTATTTAAGGGAGGGTACCCCCCTCCCCTTTGAGACATTTTTGAACAATTGAAGGTCCTTAGATGCGATCTGGTGCAATGTTTTGCCAGTTTCATCATCATCATATGATATCATAAAATCAGCAGATAATGTTTCCTGTTTGAATTCTTTTACATGTTCTTTTACATATTATATCAGAAAGACAAACATAGTGTTCTTTTACAATTTTCCAGTAGGTTGATTCTTGTTTATTGTCCAATGTCCGGACTTTAATAAATTTGACGTACTTAACTGATGGACAATATAAACTTTCATATTTTGAAAGGTAGCGAGATGTGCAGTGGCCTAAAAAAAAAAAAAATATCGTTATCGCAGTGTATTAGCAGTATAATATATATATATATATATATATTTATATATATATATATATATATATATTATACTGCTAGTACACTGCGTATATTAGCAGTATAATATATATATATATATATATATATATATATATAATACTGCTAGTACACTGCGATAACGATATTATTTTTTTTTTAGGCGTCGTTGTGCATACGGTTCGTGACACTCCATCGAGTGCGGTTAGGTAGGCAATATGTATTTTATTACGCAGTGTCAAACTGTAGGCTTGTAATAGGCTAAATTTAGCTCCTTGCATCTGTCAAAATAAGTAAATAGCTGAATCAGTAGGCCTGTGTTACCACGATTATAATCGAGTTAACGGAGCTGACGAGTATTCAAGTTCAAAAAGAGTATTGACAAAATACCATGCTAAAAAACAACAGTTTTAACATTTTTTCGACACTGAAAGAGGGGTGGGGGGCAGTTGCTGCCCGTGCTCCCCCTGGCTATGTCCCTGAGCTAATTCACCTAGCCTGATTGTTTCAGAACTCTATTCATTCAATTCAGTTTTTTTATTCAAAAGGATAATTATCCAACAAACAAAAATAAATAACAAATAAACAAAAAAGACTTTTTAAACTCATTTGCGATACACAGATATATTGAACTTTTTAATTACACTTTGATCAAACTTATATAAATTTGTGATGGATACTACGACGAGAAAGTAGTTCTTATTTAGAAGTATTGATAAACATGATTGATTAAATTTCACAGTGTCACAGTAAAAAGAAGTGCTGTTCAAGATGAACTGCTTTATTTAAGTGTCAAGTATAGTAAAAGGGCATGTCATGACAGACAAAAATGAAAAGAACAAATTGATGATTTATTACTGATACCATGATTGGTGGATACAGTACATATCATGTTACCATACACAAAGATAATCACAGCAACAAGAAAAAGTAAATATGAGAGAAGAAATAAACGGGGAAAAAGGTAAAAAGAAATCCACACAATTTCATAATGTAAGTTTGGTTTAAAGAGAAGGAAAATTGTTAAAACATTTTGTGAAAAAGAAAAGCTATGAGGATGTGGTTTTCATTCACGAATCTATTCAAGTTGCGGGATTCATAGCATAAAGTTAAATTTGGAGAACGCAAAACAGAAAAAGCTATTCTGTTTCAATTGATTAGTTTCACAGTATAGGCATTATTAGAAGCGTAATATGACCTCAGGTAGTGTCAGAGAGGTACATTGACCGTGACGGTTGTAAGAATGGAACATTGAAAGGTAATTTTGTCGGCATACTTCGCGATTATTAGTTATATGCATGGTTCACTATTATTGGCTAAGGGACAGTAGATATAATTATACCAAAAGTAATAACAAAAACCAAGAAAACCAAATAGATAGGGATTATTTTGGAAAAGCATATCCTAATAGCGTTGAATTTGATTCGGTACTGACTTACGGCCAAATGCTAAAAAGGAAAAAAAAAATATATAAAATCAATCAGGCAAGTCTTTGGGTTATTTTTATTTGATTAATGTACAACTTTGTGCGAACATTATGAGACCCATTCTAATTGTAGGTTAAGACAAAAGAAGAAATGTTATCCTTTCTTATTTTAAATACTATAGATTTTTAATATAAAATAGACATGTGGCGCTAAGAATTCAAACCTCATGTGACCGTCAATTACCTTTTAAGTTGTTTTTACATCTTTGCCAAGATACACATGAGCTAAAGCCTGCAGGAATTTAAATATGTTTACAAGTTCGTGGAGAATGTAACATGGATAACAGTAACTTGTGTTTAATTTGACTAAATTTGAAATGGTGGTCTTCGACAACGGTGATACGGAATAAGAGAATGAGGTATAGAGTACGGGGCGGGGGGGGGGGGGGGAGTGGGGTGGAATCGTTCGATTCAAATTATGTTGCGGAATTTTTTTGTCGCATGATTTAAATGATATAAGCTCATTAAGCAACAAAAACACTTTTAATCATTTTATAAAACTTAGTCAACTGACATGAATAAAGAATGACACATAATTTATTGATGTTTTAGACAGAAGAGGCATTAAAGGGAGAGTCGCTGAGCGGAAATGACGTTGGTATATCACGCTCAGCAATAGAGAGATTTCTACCGTTAAATTATGGTGACGTAACCATAATCTTTCTTGATAAACGTTATTCCACTTTTGATGAATGTTTATCTCTCCACTATGTTTTTTGTTCTAGTGGAATTTACCTAAGATGTCTTCTGTAACTGAAATCAGATTTCAGTACCGAAACGTACGTACTTTAGCATTAGCAAGAGTAACATATCCAGTGTAAATAAATCGAGTGACACAAAGAGGAACATCCATCTCATTAGATGGTGTTCCTTCATCACACACCTTGACAAACTCTCCAGTCTTCTCATAGTTTACAACCTTCCACTCTTTCTCTACTCCCTCATTGATGTACAATACCAGCCAAGAAGCAACAGTCCAGATGATATTGATTGGTAGCATACCAGACATATCTGACGGAAGCCTTAAAGTGCCACACTGCTTGACTGTACCATAAAAATCTATCAGTATGACGTCATCAAGACTTCGACCAATGATAGCAAATAAATTACGACAGTAAGCAACTCTGTATATAGCATTAGAGCGTACAAAGTCTCGTGTATCTATTACTCTAAGAGCAGATCCGGAGACATTGTACTCTCGAATAGAGTGGTCACAGCTGTTAGAGATGATAAACTCATCGTTAGGATCATCGTTTGGATAATGTGTAGCAATACTGGTAATCCAGGAATCTTCAGGTACCTCACGAATCACCAAGGATGAGACTGATGTTACAGAATCATACAAACAACCATTCCGGTGAGGATGTACAATGAAGAAATTATTACCTACAGCAAATAATGAGTATATTCATGATCATAATAAATATTTATATTCGACATAACTACAGGATCATCGTGATTATCGATCTTCTCCAGATGTCTCCAGTATTCCTTACTGGAATCTTTAGGATCGACACAAATAAGGAGGACGCCCCCACTCGTTTGTCTTGCATCAAATATATGTAATAACTGATTACTAAGCAAGATTACACTTCCTATCAGCATACTGACTGTAATGCTACAGAACGCTCCATCATTGGGTATCTTCCTGTACAAGAGATCAACAGACCTATTTTTCAGCATCTCCTTCTGTTTCTCTAATTTAACTTTAATTTCAGCCGTTTTCTTCGTGCTCTTGCTAATCTTTTGGAGTTCATCAAGAGCATTCTCGTGTGAAAATTTGTGAAATTCATTTATTATTGCGAGCTCGTTTTCTAAAATCTGCGATTCCCTTTTCTCTTCACAGATCTTCTTTATGTCAGCTAATTCTTTCCCAACTAATACTTCTATTTGTAATCGCTTCCTACTTTCAACTTTTTCAATGTGTGTCAAATAATCCCTTTGAACTTCATTACGAGATATTTCACGACAACGCGCCAAGTGCTCTTTCTTTTCTTTCCAAAGATGCTCTGTCGAGGCGATCCCTGTTTTCAACATTTCTAATTCTTTCATTAGCTTTTCATGGCGCTGACTTACTTCATTGGACATTTCGTCGAGGCTAATGACGTCACAATCGGCATCTCGATTATGTGACTTAAAGGCACAGTCTGGGCATATTTTTGAGTCACATGACACACAAAAATACTTCAATGGTAGGTCTTCATGGATGAAACAATTCTCCTGTGCCTTGACGTGACCTGAACAAATATGAAACAAATAGTTTGATTTATCTCTTTTATTTCAGACTTTTACGGCATTTAACTCTCAAAGACGACTATGATAAGTCAACCACTCTTCTACCCTAACCTAAAGAAAAAAAAAATCCATATTATATTTGTATTGATGTCGTCACCAGATATTGCTTACTCTCATTCTCTTACACGTGTTAACTAATCAATTCCTGCAGTGACATGATGAATGTTAGTTTAAAGTATAATATAGGAGGGAAGGAGGTGTAATACGGGAACGATGGATTGGAATGTATCAGTGGCAATGAATACACCCCCTTGTTATTGATACGTAAATTACGTAATGAAAACATTCGGATAATACTACTCATTTCGTCAATGACTCATTTCGTGACAAATAAATCAGTTTTAACTGTGTTTGTATCGTGGTACCGGTACAACGTAGATGTTCTACAATATTTTATTACAAAGATATCTAACTTATTGATTGAAAACCATCCGCAATGAACCGAGACAATTGGCCCCGAAGAAACCCGTCGTTTATAGTTCCGGACATATATAAAGATTTTTGAATGATTTTTATTATAATTTAAATTTGTGGAAATGAATGTACCGTAATGTATCACTGGTCGGTATTTTTTGTTCAGAAATTTTAATGCATTTTTACCCTGGGAGATAACTGTAAGTCACCCATTCTCCTACCCCCCCCCCACCTCACACAACATCAAACTGATACTTTTGACAACGTTTCTACTTTCTAACACTGTTTACTCTCATTCTCTAACATGTGTTGACTATAAATTTCCTGCATTACATTGTAACATATAGGGGGCAGAGATGCAGGAACGATACATTAAAATGATCAGATGCAGTGCATAACCTGCCCCCCCCCCGCTACTCCCCAATACACCTTTCCTTTTTATACGTTAAGTATGTAATGAAATGCGACCAGATGATGCTATGATATTCCTACTTCAGGAAAGATTAACGATTTCGTGATTAATAAATCGCTAACTAAACTAAGCCTTTAACTTCTTAAGTTTTAAGAATTTTGTATGGTCGTGTCAGTACTATGTAGGTTGTATATGCTACACTATTTCATAACAAAGGCATCTAATTAATTTATAGAATACCATCCGCAATAAACCGAGAGAATTCGAGTTATTTGTTCGAAGTTCAAGAAGATTTTGTGTGGAGGACGCTGTGATGACACGTATATATGCTTCCTAGAATGACTGTAAGTGTTAATTTACTGGGAATTGAAATGATTAGAGCCAAACGAAGAAATGTTCATTGACGATATGTACATTGATCATAATCGTCATCGTCATCGTCATGAAACTGGATAGGTTACTTGCTTTACTAGCACGCTGTGACCTGCTTCTCAGAAGGTATTCCTCAAATGCCATACTAAGCAGAGAACAAGATTTCTCTTACCATGTTACTTTGATTCGTATTTGACACTTCCAGACAAAGTTCTGTGCGTCGTATGAAACTTGATTGTTGTCTATTACAAAACACATCCCCCTTTCGTTCAATATACGGTAGCTATGGGATACCAGCGTATATACCCACACGTACTATGACGTATTTGTAAGTGTTTGATATCGTTAATATATACAGGGCCGTAGCCACGGTGAGGGCGGGGGGCAACATGGTAACACGTGCCTCCTCAACTTCCCTCACCCAATATTCTTAAATGGCTAACATTTCATTTCACGCATGAATGCTAAGTCGTAAAGACAAATGTAGTTAAAATGATGGAATTTATAGCACCATTTTGCATCTAAGTCCCTTTAAAGAAAACAAATTAGCTCAAAGGGGATGGCTTCCTCCCCACAATGATTGTCACGAGTATTTTGTGCATCAATCTGAACATTTCAATTCGCACAGACGATAAGGCATATATGACGTCATGAAAAGTAATATCAACACAGTAGTAAATAATTAACTGATCTTTACTGACACTTCAAATGGTGATAAATTTGGTTTGCAATCTCATTTATATCAAGAAGTCCTGCTACACGCCTGCTTGTTTTTTTTTAAACAAAGAACAGCAATCTTTAGGTATGAACTTATAGGAGGTATAGTTGGATAACGTTTCAAATTGTTATCAATTCAAAAACATTACATGTTAACACGGAATGGAGTCTTCATATAACGTAGAGAAGGGTTTCGAATATTTAAATATTAAAGCTGTTATTGAATTGTGTAATGTTATGGCGCCAAAGAAAACCGTTGCAAGCTCAAAATGTGTGTAAAAGACTCTTTAAAAATCCAAAAAAGGGGACGAGATGAAGTTTTGTCCGAATTGCTAAGACATGTTGAACATTAAGTTGCATATTTACAACTGCATATCGATTTCAGGGACAATTGGAATGGTTGTACAGCTTGCCACAAATCTGTTAAGTAATATATCACGAAAAGCCACTCTTACCTTGAATGCTTGCTAGTGGACAAGTTAAACGACCACTCAGATATGATTATAGGCTGCGTCCAACTTACGTACACTTAGGCAGTTGGTAGATAGCAGTATACCATTTACGCATATGGCAAGCCATGTGGGACAAACACCGCATAATATATCTGCGTATTAATTCGAATATATACACGTATTAATTCAAATATACATGTGTTGTACATGTATAAAGTTTCGCTTTTTGAAGCGATCTCGCGAGCCCGCCAAAACATTTATCGTTGGTATATGTACACAGCAAGAGCGGAAATGTTTTATCGTGTATATTCTAATTAATTCGTGCATATATTGGATTTAATCCCCATATGTATTTTATTTAATACTTGTATATATTCGAATTAATACGTGTATATATTCGAATTAATACGCGGATATATTTAAGCCATATGATTGGCTAATAATATATACGCGTATATATTCCAATTAATACGCGGATATATTATGCAGTGTTTGTCCCACATGGCTTGCCATATACGCATAGTATAAGGTGTGGCCATACTAGCAGAACAAACAGCGTACAGTACTTGATATGGCATACAGTGAGAGCTATGTACACCTAAAGAACACACTATAGACGTGCATACGAAGAATGAAGTATACCCGCCCTGGCACGTCAAATATGCACAGTGTAGCAGTCATGGGTACGGGTGATATCAAATCAGTTTGGAATACGTTAACAACTTAATCACTCATGCGACAAGGTCATATCGTGTTCATTGTTTCCTTTATTTTTTTGTAACTCAGTGTTCAAAGCAACTAACAAACATCGTAATTGCACATTGTACTAAATTGCATATAGGCCTATATATATATATATATATATGTGTGTGTGTGTGTGTTTATATATATATATATATATATATATATATATATATATATATATATATATATATATATATATATATATATATATATATATGTGTTTATATATATATATGTGTGTTTATATATATGTTTTTATATATATATGTGTTTATATACATATATATATATGTATATATATATATATATATATATATATATATATATATATATATATATATATATATATATATATATATATCATTTGTTGATACCTTGGCATTGTTGTCAAAGCTATTTCACTTTTAAGAGACAAACAACTTCAATGATTTACAAGAACTTGACTTTTTTTCTACAAAGTCAATAAATTTATACATTTCTAAATCCAAAATATAGTTTTACCCCTTGCACGACGTGTGTCATGATATTAAACGGAGTACATCTCTACTAACTTTGAAAACCTTACTCTAAAACGTTTTTATATTATTTTATACTTTCCATTGGAAATTATGTTCTTTGAATGTAATAATCTTATATCCCCGGTTAGAGCTCTGTATTAGAGATGTTAAATCATGGAGTATACGCAATAAGCTGGTGTTTAACGATTCTAAGACAGAAGTGCTTTACATTTCATCTAAATTTATGAACGGTCCCTCATTCCCTAGAATTTCCATTGAGTACACTTTCGTTGATATAACCAGTAACGCAAAGAACCTTGGTATCATCATACATAGTAACCTCCTAATGAAAGATCACGTGAACAACATCGTCTCCGCTGCCTCCAACTGAGCAGATATATCGATAGTAAGTCCACCCAACGACTTGTTGACGCATTTGTAACATCACGTCTAGACTATAGGAGACTGTTACTGTATACTGTAACAGTCTCCTTTATGGCATTCCGTCAAGTGAAATATCGAATATGCAGCGAGTACAAAATTCTGCCGCCAGATTAGTAAGGCGTTCCAAGAAGAATGAGCATATAACCCCCCATCCTCCGTTAACTGCATTGGCTACCAATACAACAACGTATCAATTATAAGATAGCACTGCTCACTTTCAAATCTCTAAATAATATGGCTCCTGTCTACATGTCGGAACTCATCACCAAATATGAACCAAGTCGTAGTTTACGCTCCTCATCACAACTCTTACTTTGCCATCCTTCTAAATCCAAGTCCAACTTCTACGGAGATAGTTCTTTGGAACAGTCTTCCAGGAAATATCCGTTCTTTAACTAATCTTAATCATTTTAAAAAGGATTTGAAAACACATATTTTTAAATGTTTGATATGAACACTTTATACTTGTAATATAATGTTAATATTTGCTCTTATGTCTTAATTATTCCTTTTTATTCTTTGTATTGCTATTTTTAGTTACCTGTGTGCAATTTTTTTGTATTGCTTGATATCTTTTGGGTATTTAATTCTGTACAGCGCTCTGAGATTTTATTGGAAAGCGCTTTATAAATAGCATGTACTATTATTATTATGATGATGATGATGATGATGACGACGACGACGACGACGACGATGATGATGATGATGATGATGATTATCATTATTATTATCATTACTATTACTATTATTATTATTATTTAATAATTTGAAAACAGCCATCTGAACAAAGACAGTCACTGTGCTTTTCTACTGGTATATCTAATTAGCTAATTTTAATATTTTTACCCGTAACGTTGCTTGGTTTTTTCATTTATTTTTATTTTTCTGGTGCTTTGAAAGTTGTTCCTAAAGTGCCGTTCTTTAAGACAAAGCTTCCCAGTTAAGTAATTATACATAAAGATATGATCATGGATTCCTTCACTCTGCTCTCCTATTGTTGATTTAATTTTTTTCTATTCTTTCTAATGCTTTGAAAGTAGTTCCTTTAGTGCCGTTTAGCGGCAACGTTAGATGTTATTTCCGTTGGTACCTAACTACTTTTAACAATGTAACCACAATATAACCGATTTACATGTAGGGGTTACTTTGTTTCCAAATACATAATATAAAAGGAGTAGTTCTCTTCCGTTGAAACCCCCGGCTTTCAAAGAATCACATTAATTGTGGAAAGTGTTATTTTGGTTCGTCAACTCGTGTTTATCATTTACGTTAATTATTACATCCAATAGAGTGTTCTGTTGTCCTCCCAACGTTTGGTGTAAAGTAATCGTTTTCCCCAAAAGTTGTAGTCTTGGATCCAGGAATGCTCTCCACATCGATAACAGCTGCCGAACCATTGTGGCCCATAAGGATCAAAAGACTTCCTGATCGGAGAGCGTTTATGCTGCTCAAATTTGTCCACTACCTTGCATGCACCTTGTTGGAAAACTGGAAATCTGTCATAAAATGATTGTTGTTGTACTGTTCCGATGTTCCGCCAATCGAAGTACGAGTTATACAAACTCTCGTTTCGACCTACCATCAGGATATAATTTGCTAATTCCTCCATGGATTTGTAGTCGTCCGGGTGTATATAAGAATGAGGGGGCATATATTTATCATATTCTTCCTTAGTTCCACCTAGTACTATAGGGACAGACTCCCATGTCTGTAGGGCATTTCACACCTTCTCAGACAGATATTCGCTACAACAACTATTTTCTAAACTCACATGAAATTTATATTTCTTCAACACACCTTTGGCGATGTCTCTATTTCTCGAGATCGTGGCATTCCCACATACCCCATACATGTCAATAGGAATAAATTTGTTAAGGTCCTTAACAAATTTGGTCCTATCCCATACTAATCCTTTGCAGTGTCGCGACGAAACCCAAGACGCAAATTTGGGCTTTATTTGATACCAATTCATACCTCTGGTGTTTGAACGTGGCTTATCGTGCGGGGTGTACCAACCATAAGCACCATGTATATCAGACGTTGAATGGAAAGTGAAAGACCAATTATAAGTATTGTATCTGTAGACTTTTGGCGGCAAAAAGTCTGGTATAATAGCAGCAGGCTCCTGTGTTGCAAATATCCATATTTGTCCAGGACTACGATAGCGGTGTAAGGCTTCCCATTCTTCAAGTTCCATTGGTCCAGTGGTAAAAAATACCGCGTCGGCCCCGATTATATCAGACGCATTTGTAGTGAAACGGACGGTCACATCAGCCGAATATTGTCTACAGATATAATGACATGGGAACACAACAAAATGCCACCCTGGTTTTTTCTTAAAAGCAACAAAATCGTATTCCACCTTGACGTTAAAATAAATACTGGACTTTCCTGCATAATATTGAACATTATTTGCCTGTCGTCTGACAAAGAGAACAACAGGGTGGGTTTTGTCATTTATTAAATCGTATTTCCAGACGGTTAATGCGGTGGTGCACAAAAGAATTACTAAAATGCTTCTCTTTTTGTTGAAGTGCAATTTATCTATGAATAGTAATGTCGTCTTCATTGATGATGATTTATGCTGA
This sequence comes from Apostichopus japonicus, assembly GCF_037975245.1. Classification (NCBI taxonomy): domain Eukaryota; kingdom Metazoa; phylum Echinodermata; class Holothuroidea; order Aspidochirotida; family Stichopodidae; genus Apostichopus; species Apostichopus japonicus. Next base: position 10,690,000 of record NC_092576.1, on the reverse strand, counting down.
TATTTTATCTCCGAAAGGTCTACGGGAACACGTATGAGAAGCTGTGAAAGAGAAGAATATTTACTGTGAGGTGATGTGATATTACGTGACATGATATGGGATGTGCTGTGCTGTGATATTTTGCCAATATTGCACTATACGGTATCTTATTTTACCGATGAGAAGCCGACCTTATACTAAGTTGTATTATCGACACACGCGTTAACCAGGATACTAGTCGAATGTGGCTTGTAGGCATAGCGTTACGTTTTCGATCGTCCGGTTGTCACATAAGGTATTAGTTTATGATATGTATATCTTAGTGTTGTAAATGACTTAAATCTCACAATATATATCACCCTAAGTCTGTATTTGTGTAACTACTTAATTAGTTAACTAAAATTCGGTTGCATTTTAATTTGCAAATCGATGACGGGATATTGAAGTTCCTTTGCTAGTTGGGTCATATACAGCTATTTCAGTTGCCATAGCAACAGTTGTCATGGTAATAGATAATTTTCCCGAGTAGCTACTCTAGAGGAGGGGGGGGAGTCCATGACTGACGGAGGGTCAAATCGTGTCCGTGTGCGTGTTGGGGTGTATATGGGTATGTATGTCCAAATTTCTGTCAACAAATCCACTTAATCGGTTGGGCCTATTTTCTTCCAACTATACCAGGGGGGGGGGCAACCTTCGGCCCGCGGGCCACATGCGACCCGCCAGTGATTTTTTTGCGGCCGTGAGATGTCTCAAGAGAAAGAAAGAATCAATTTATTTTACATGATAACAAAAAACGAGCTAGCTGCTTAGGTCGGCACTATTGATGCTGTCAGGTAGGCCTATTATCCCCATTAATTATCAACTAAAGTACTGTATCGGCATTATGTTTTTGTGAATACAGATTAAGTACACACACCTATTGCTTGAAAGTCCTCGGAATCAAAGGTTTAAAATCAACAGCAGGTCGTTGGTTAGTTGCGGCCCAGTCAATATTTCACCCTTATATCTGGCCCTCTCATTCAAAAAGGTTGCCCACCCACAGTGGCGTAGGAAGGTACTTTTGAGTGGGAGGGGGCTGAAGACTGATGGCCGGCCTGGGGGAGGGGTCTAAGGGGTGTCCCCCTCCCCTTTGGAATTTTTTTGCATTTCCAGGTGGCCTCAGATGCAATTTGGTGCAATATAGCACACTTCAACACCCACTCCATTTTGTAAAGAATTTTGCATTTTCACCTGGCCTTAGATGCAATTTGGTGCTTCAAATGAGATTTTTTTCTCATTTGGAAATGAAAAAGGGGTTTTCTGACTTGCGGAGCGGGGGGGCGGAACGATACTTCCGCCCCATATTTTTCACTGGGGGGGGGGGGCTGGCGCCCCCCCAGCCCCCCGGTTCCTACGCCCTTGCCCACCCATGAACTAGACATATTTGCAATGAAAATAGGAATTTTAGAGCAACAACTCATTAAGGATCGCACAAGTTACATTTCGGGATTTCCCCATCTCTCTCCCCCTCTTTTTAATGATACTTAATGGATACTAAGTTAGCTCCAACCCAAACAATGAAGTGAAAGTTTTGAAACTCTCCAGTTTGCTATTTATACAAGTATGTATACATGAGACTGAAATATTCATGTATATTAAACATCATGAAACATTCTCGGGGTGAAATGGAATGATCAATTACTTCCTCGTTACCATATTCATTTTTAATGAAAAAAAAATGAATTGTTGATATTTGCATTTGTTTTCTTTCTTTCTTTTGTCTCTAAGTTTCTCCTGTGTAAACTGAGTGCTCTGCGGTATTCTGTCAATTTAGACCGTTTTCATTTCATTATTATAATAACCATTATTGATTGGCAACCTCTTCCTTACTTGGAAATTATTGTATTGAAACCAATGTCACCAGTTAACATTTCAAAATAATGCCAATTAGCCAAAAAATAGCGAAACGATTCTTTGGTTTTGTTTTTAAATTTAAGTGATGGTACAGATGATCCTAATCAACATGAAATTCATCTAGCAAAATCCAGACTAATCATGGAATCCGATATTTAAAAAAAAAAAAATCACGCTTTTTCCAAGTTGGAGAACAGACTGTTATATTAGGTGATGAAATGACCACCCACTTTGATCACTATATGGCTGACTACCTTATTACAAAGCTGAAAATACCTTTACCCCTAAACAGGACCACCCAATCACCATCGGCCAATCGAGCAATTATTTATATCATATTGGATGCTGAGGAAATGACAAAATAATATCATAACACTACACTGTCAACAAAACCAAGTTAAAATTGACAGACTTTTATAGATATATAATCTAACCACACTTGTTAAAATACAGTGAACTTACCACAAATCTGTCAACCCAGTGATTGGCAGGATGGATTCACACTGGCAGGAAAGGGGGGAGGGTGGGCAAAAATATCAAATTTCTCTTGCAACCAGACATTGTCATCTTTATGACTTGGGTAAAGACCAGGGAATAATTGATCCAGCATCGCAAAATATGAGCCAATTGCTATAATATATGAGAAAATTCCTATACAAATTGCCAAAAAAGTATATGCAGTTGTGTATGTACAGGAACCATAGCATTTACTATGATAGACAAAATTACGAGATTTCAAAACTGCCAGTCACTCTTTCACAGTCACTCAGTCACTCTACTCTTTAAATAGGCTTTAAACAGTTGTTTCTTTTGAAGGACCAATATAAACAAAGTCTAAGTGGCATAGAAAGTGAAATAACTTGCTCCTTGATCAGGCTACATACTTGAACCTCTGAAACTATATCATTCAACTCAGGTTTCTTATTAACCAACAGCGTCCCCTGTCATCATGTACTATACACAGTATGTCAATGTACAAGTTTTATTAAATTGCATAACTATACACAGTACGTGTCATTGATAGTGTCATTGTTTAGTATGTGTGATTGATAAAAAAGCTCTGTCAATGTGAATTCATAGTTGAATTAAAATAATAAATAAATAAATAAAAAAGAAGGGGAGGGGGGAGGGGTGTAACACTATTGCTTGCTCCCTTCTAAAGATTATCCAATTCTATAAGGAATTATAGAATTAAGCAAATTTCTATCAAATTCCTCCACATGGACAAACAAAACTGACGAAAATAAGCATTGTTTTCCCAACAAAAGTAAAACTACAATGGAAGTCATCAGAGATACGGTAGCCATACAATACGACGGACTCAGTCTCTAGACGTTACTTGCCTATAAATATATGTATAAACTGGTAAGTTCTCACCTTATTCCACATGAATTTACATCTTTATAACCGGTAGGGATTTTTACAGTTTACCGATTCAACTTAGCAAAGGCTCTAGGCTTGAGCTTCGACTATTGGGGCTGACTGTCGCCTTTATTTGTGTTTTTTCCCTACAAAATGAACAAACTATAACTGCTGATACAATATATTGTACACAACATTGGACTATTTTGTCTCAGATCTGTACTGAGAAATATAAGAATGGAGAAATTCAATTGTACACTACATGATATAGTAAACTGCGTACAGTTCACATCATGTAACAAGTCTGAACATATAAACCATGAATCCTGATTAAACCTGATAGTCCCTCAAAGGTTTTCTGTTGTACAATTAATAGAATACTGATTACTGACTAAATTAAAATTCCAAGTACATGCTTATACATGGCTCAAGATCAATATATATTGCTTGTCAAGGCCACCAAAGAGGATATTACTTAAACAGTGATAGTTACCTACCGTTACTGCTAGCTGACAAGTAACACTTCTTATCATGTAGTGCAGGATAGTTCCAAATTTAAATTACTGCTATCACGTTTCTCTGGTAAATTACAGCCAAGTTAAACCCAACGTGTTGTGATAACGTAAGAATGTCGATCTAACTTTTGGCATGAACTGTTTTAAATTCAGCAGTGCAACTGAGTTTAATTTTAGTGTTTTCAATCAATTTTGATAGTTTTCCTTGCTACTAAAACTTTTTTTTTTCGTCACGATAACACTTGAAGAGGACCACTAGATATTTCAAGTTATGATAATTGATAAAAAAACACTTGTTGACGTTACTACTAACTTTAAATCTACTCGATGCATTCTAATGCGGTTTCTGCTAATTAAATATTTGATCATGGTTTCAGGTTTCTGTCGTTGTAAGTTTTATTGCAAAATTAAACGATATAAGCTCAGTCGCGTATTGTGTATAGATGTAAACAATCCCCTTTTCGACCACACACAGAACATGAAAAGTAGTTAAATAGCACAATCGTTCGAGCAGATTTCATAAGAGACATATGTTTGTAAGCCTTAATATACCCTAGAATGCATCATTTCAAGTCTTTCTTGCGCTTTCATGAATGTTACGGGTTTTTTCACAGTAAAGTATCGAAGGTAAGCCCAACGTGTTTTGATAACGTAAGAATGTCGATCTAACTTTCTGCATGGACTGTTTCAAATTCAGCCAACTGAGTTTATTTCTAATGTCAATAAATTTTGATAATTTTCCTTGTCACTAAATCATTTGTTTTCGTCACGATAACACTTGAAAAGGACCACTAGATATTCCAAGTTATGATAAGTGAAAAACACTTGCTGAAGCTACTCCTGCCTTTGAATCTACTCAATGCATTCTCTTTTCGTTTTTCCTACTCAAAAGATGGAGTATGGTGAACCCCCATAGCGAATAGTGACAACAGGTGGTTAGGTTATCTCGTTCTACTCAATTTAGATGAAATTCTAATGTCAGTCAATATAACATATTGTTTCAAGAACTTAACAAAAACTTGCTGTATATATATATATATATATATATATATATATATATATATATATATATATATATATATATATATAATTCTAAGTTCATCCAACTGAGTTTATCGTCTTATTATACATATTATATATTGAAATGAAATTTTTCAGTTAAAGGCATTGACGACTCGCCTCCAAAGCGTGCCGCTCTCTTTAAAAAGTTAACTTTCCGTTGCTTGCAAGTGAAGTTTTCCTCTTGTCGCTACAAAATGCAGACAGCAATAAAACGTGATACCTTGTTATCTTTAGCTGGACCTGAAATGTCCATCGCTGTATCGTTTGTACACTGTGATGTGGATATTGACCGCAGCTGTATGTACTGACTGTACACTAGTGTCTAATTACCGACGGTAGCAAGCTGTGTGTGTATTTTCTGGTATTGATGGTGGTGTCTAACACTTCTGTTACACCTCATTCGAAACTAGGTCAGATTACCGAAATTAGACGTTTCCTTTTGCGCGAGTCTTCTTACCCTTTTACACCTCCCACTCACTGACTGGAATAAACTAGATGCGATACCATTGACAGTTATGCTGGAATCGTTCTACTGACCCAATTAGTTATATTAAAGGGAATATGACTGAACAACGTGGTGACGAGTGGAATTTAGGCAGCCCAGCTTTAGCCCTCTAATAATAAGGGATGTTCACCCCCCCCCCACCCCCATAGCACCATCATGTATCTAAGCAAATTTACTTTAGAAACATTTTCCCAAAGGGCAAGGAGCAACCCCGTACCTTAGAACCCTCCCAACGACGATACATCTTATTCCTTCCTCCTCCCCCTTTCCCATAAGAAAAAAAATATGGTGCATGCGGTCCTGAGCCTCCCCGAGCCCCAACAATTTAAGGAGGGGCACAATATACATGTTTCTTGAACAATTGATGGTGCAGCAGATGCAGGCACCCCACTCGTTCCCCGACCAGGCTGCGGGCCTGCCGAATTCACTACTAAAATAAATAAAGATAATATATTATCTTACTAACTGGAAATAAGGAACTAACCAGATACGGTAATCTATTAGATTGCCGTAACTGGTTAGTTCCGTATTTCCAGTTAGTTAGTTGCATATGAACTTCTGTCCTCCTTATTAGACAAAACATGAGGTGCACGTCATGAGCCTGGATATCCTACACAATAACATGTATACATACGTAGACTACGTATGGCAATATAATGCAAAGACACCGTATACGCTATGGCCACGTAGCCTACATGCGCTAGCAATAACAGGAAGTGCAAGAATTTATATCTTATTTCAAGTCCCGACTCGATTAGAGAGACCAATATAATGCAACGAGCGGTACCATGTTTCAATTGTTTTTTCTCTGAAACAGTTCGCGATTGCATTGACAAAAGTGTAGTACAGTCCGTCCTGTGGAGGGCAGGTAGACACACCGTTAAATATGCTACTAGTGGAATAAATTGACGAGGGATTGCGGTGCGTAAAAGGATCACAACATCTGTCTACTTCCGCTATAACATGATAAGGACACGGGGAGGGAGATGGGAACGTATAGTATATTGGACCATTGGAAAACTTTTAAGTAATGTTCACCCTTTATTATCAATGTAAAGAGAATGAGTGGTCTCTAACTAAGCCGATAATAAACATGTCTAACTCGTAAATGAGTCTGTCTGGCTATCTTTGCAAATAAGCCTAAGCAGCATCCCCATGCGATGGACACACGATAGGAGGGGGAGGGCAGGAATGAATATGTGCCTTTCTTCTTCTGACGGTGTATCCTTGCTCCTCTCAGATGTTCAAAAGGAATCGAACCAGTTTTAATAAATCCAGATTTTCCTGGGTTAGAAATTGACTTTCGTGCTCCTAAATTCGTCAAATGTTACAGAATTTGATATAGTTGTATGGTATAACACAATAATTGCAGCACTCTCTTTCATGATACAAAAATTGTATCCCACATCATGGACAGTGTTTTATTAAAAGTTCAATCTTTAGTGCAAAACAAAAACCTTCAGTGACGTGTTTATCAGGCAGCGTGCACCCAAACCATGGGTAGGCCTAGTATTAGAAAATATACAATTTCAGAAAGCAGCCCATATTAAAAGCTTTCTCAGAATGTCCGAGAAAAAAACAGCTTTCACTTATAGCTTACCTGTGGTTTAATTAATGGCAAATCTGTAAACAGTCTCTGTTCTATAGACGTCACTGTACTGTGTAGTAAAGTTACAACTTACAGCAGTCGGAGGCAGGATGGAACTGATCAACTTCGTGTTATGCTGAACTAACACTGAATGAATGACTAGCGTATATATGTGTAGTATCTGTTCCCTTTCGAGGGGAATGGTGACGCGCACCTGACGATGATCACACAGTCTCGATGCAAGGGGACTGGGATTGACAGCGGACCAGTCGTTCGGTATTATCGTTTTCGTGCCCAGGTTCTTTCCAGGGCGACTTTTTCTTAAAAAAAAAGTATATATAAGCTGTGTGTTCTACGAAACACATATAATAGAATTTAGTTGTCTTTTTGAAACACAAGCACACATCATTTATTGTTACAAATGGGCTGTGTTCGTGGCCATACAATCCTTCTCAAACTCCTGTTTCCACCCGTGTCGTGTTCGGATGTCCTCCTATGAGCGGATTCCATAGAATGATGAGATTCATGAGAATGTCAATTAATCGAACCGTATTATGTATGTAAGTATGCCTGGTGAGGGGTATGAGAGCGAGAGAGGGTCAAGGAGGTACAATTCCGGGCCTGAGGTCAATTAGGGGGAACGAGGAATACGGGAAAAAGAATGATGTATATCATTTTCATATTGTAAAACATAATTGTCGCTGATGCCGAACCTTCGACGCCCATGAATGCAAGATATGGCCAGCTATATGGTACATATACTTGTCATGGAAATGTGTATCTAGCTCTGTAACAGGTACGTGTGACAGTTTGAGCTGCCCGATCAATAACTCTTGTAGATATCTTTCGGGTTTTTTCCATGAATACTACAACTGCTGAAAACTCTTGAAAGAAATATGCATATAGCTAGCAATTCACGTCACCAACAATCGTGGGCCAAGAAAAAAAAAGGCTGTTATCAAAAACAATGTTAGAGAAAAGTACAGTAAAGGCGACATTTTGACGTCACATTACTGTAGCACGCCGTTTGTGCATTATGGTAGTTTTTGGTTGCTAAAATAACGCTGACATTCATCAATTAACATTAACATTATATATATATATATATATATATATATATATATAGCAGATAATCTCCTTTTGACACGGTAAAACGAAATGCCTCCCGTTACCCCTACTTAGGACTGCCTCTCAGATTCTCCGACTCCCTGAACTCGCTCTCGGGTCGAAATCCCGGTCCCAAAATTGCCATATCCAACAATACTGCCAAACTCTGGCGTATACGTACTCCAAGGATTCAGCGCTCCTTGAGTCACAACTGAGGTAAAAAAGCTTACCCCTTACAGAGCAGGCCTACGTAGGGCAGTATACTACTCTTTACAAATACGTGTTGACGCATCGACGTTTCAATTCGGAGTGCCCAAACATGCACGTGTTTCTCCTTCTTCTATGAGGGCGCCAGTTTCTGCAAGGGGAGACTTCCAGGAAATCACGGTAGCGCGGGGTCGTGACCCAGATAGATAGGAAGGCGGGAAGCCGCATAGGAAACCCGGGATAGGTAGCCGCGCTCGCCAATCAAAACATCTCTACTAAAAAATAAAGTCGAGTCAAACAGGATATCGGCACAGAAACAAAATATATCTGAACATATGTAAGTCAAAATCAGATGTTTTATTACGGCTCTACATATGTAAACTCGTTTGCTACAAGTGTATGTGCTCAATCTTTAATTATCATATTTTATTATTGTACAACTCATTGATATAGTTAGTGTTTCCTCAATTATAGTTAGTGGTAGTAGCAAGTTGAGTCTCGTCTATCCGACATGCTCAGTGATTAACCTCCGCCACGTATCACGATCTTGCGCAAGGTTGATTGCTTCCTCGAAGTTGTTAATGTTAAAGAGGTTATGAAATGGAAAAAACAAAAATTTATCATCGTATTCTATACAATCGTAGCTTTCAAATGATACCAAATTTGCGTCAACTGTAGCTAGCATCCCCGAGAAATAAACAATAAAAAATTCGAGGGTTAATACAAATTTCCCCAAATTGTTGTATATATGGTAATGAGACGTGTCGTCAGTCGAGGAACCCAGCTCACTTCCGGGACGCTATGTTTACATCAAGTGCATAAACGTCTAGTTAACAACATAACACTTTTGCAGTGCTCTGCACACTGTAGTAATTGAGATTTGGAATTTTGTTTTTAAGTAAATTTATCTCGTAAGTGCTAGTTATGCCGAACCGATGTGTAGTTGGAGGTTGCTCCAACACAAGTAAAGACGGAGTTCACCTGCACGCATTTCCAAAAGACGAGAGAAATCGAAGAATTTGGACACGATTCGTTCAAAACACTCGGTCCGATTTTAAACACGCAACACAAACATCTGTTATATGCAGTGGCCATTTCACGGAGGATTGCTACGACCCATCATTCCAAATTAAGGAAAGCCTCGGAATTAAATGCAAAAGAACCATATTGCCTGGAAAATATCCCACAATCAAGGTTGCATCTAGTGGAGCGAAGACAAGAATAACGTAGGCAAAATAGTGGACCAGCCTAACGTTACGGGTCCTAGTACTAGTAGTACTACTGGATCAACGTCTGGGCAGAAACGGACTCTAGGATCGAGGATCAAATCAACTCCTCAGGATGAGCCAGGACTGACAAAACGTCAAAGATTTAGCTCAGAGAGGCGGTCACAGAAGAATGTGAGTATAATCAACAGTTCAAACTGTTATCAAAGTGATCCAATATGGCCAAGCCTCCAATATAGACTAGGCTAGCCTAATCCTATCCAGAACTTAGGCTTGGCTGTATTGGTTGAGGCAATGTAACGTTACTCTTACTACTTGGTGTGCCTACATTGCTGGTGCAAGTGCTGTGTAGCCAAGCCGTACTTAGCATTGCATAATGCACGCAAATACTAGGCGAAGTAAGAGACCATCATGAGGAGTGTTTCACCATCTGACTTGAGTAGGCCTTTAGAAGCTAGGGTTATTAGGCGGTAAATTATATCATGAAATATAAAGTATGTCACTCACCTCAAACACTAAAGTCCTGTTTGCGCTAGGTCGCCGTCTCGTACAAACCCTACAGACAGGCTCCAATGAAAAATTCAAACACAAATCCCAATATGGAAATCCTAATCCATAAATACAATTTTATTCGCCCGGAAGCGGGGGCAACACATATCCGATGTTAAATGGAATAAAAATAGGGAAAAACAATAAAGGTTTTCCCGTTCAAGCGTAAATACGTCGTAAAATTTGTAATCGTTGTCGAGTCGTTGAATATCGTAATCCAAGTCGTAGTGAAAGATATCGCTAATCGTTCATCAGAATAAAACAGAGCATAGACTAAGCCTATGATAAATCAATATATTGATAAAATCGATGGATTGCTTAATGCGATACGTGTCAAGCCTAGGTGCGGTAGGCTACTAACTGCAACCAACGTAACATGTTTTGAACCTTTCCGCCGCAATGGCGAAGAAAATCAAAACAAAACCTATGGCGGAAAGGCAAGGCGGTATGTACATGTGGCAGAATGGCATTAGATCCGTAGTAGGAAGATCACATGTATCATTACATTATGTTCAATTTTTTGTCTTTCATCTGATAGATGGTTGAAGAAATAGTGGCAGCATATGACAGGGAAAATGAAGTCTGTCAGACACCAGATGAACTGAAATCTGAAGTAACTTTAGAAGAGGTGAGTTCTACATAAACAAAATTATGCCTGAGAGGTTGATCCTTCTATAAATGCTAACTTTGTTACATCCTATTTGTATAATTACTGTCATTAGTGCAACTTTTTTCGAGTTTTGTATGTGTTTTTGTTTTTTCATACACGTGCTCTCATCTGATGTATTTTTGATAAAAAGTATTGGTTCTAATGCAGTACCATGGTTTCATTTCCTAATTTGAATTTTATTCACATGTGATAGGGCATGATTAGTTATGAGAAAGAGCTTATTCTAATGAATTCTACTGTGCCAGTGACACTCTGAGATGTGTCTTGCCTAAACTGAGTATGGGATAACTAATGTTGCCAGCCCTATCAGTTACAAGGGTATTACTGTGTATTATAACACCATATTTGTGGTTTAAAAACCATTCAGTGTTAATACATGTTTAGTTCATTGAGCCAAAACAGTATAGTCGGTGGTTTGTGCCAGGTAGTACGTACAGTATTAATGCAAAATTACACTTTTGATTGATCAATGCTGTACTGTACATCCTCCTCCCACACAATAGGTGGAGTCGTCCTCATCTACAAAGTCAGCACAGACTATCTTGACAGTTTTTCCAGAAAAGGCAAAGAAGAGGTCAAGAAGAAGACAATGCTACCCAACAGGCTTACCAAAAGGTAGTATATGAAAATGTACCCTCATAGATTGATAAACACTTGTTTCTCAACAACCAGCACAGTTTGACTTTTTATAGCAAAGGGAATGTGGTTGCACACTCAGTCTTTTGTCTTGCATATCTTGAATATTAAGTGTATATAATTTCCTTTTTAATGGCCAAGTAGTCTTACTGTGTTGGCTTCAAAAGCCAAGACTAGCAATTGAGTAGATACTTGACTGCTAATGATTCACCAATTCTGATCGAAAACACAAATTAAGTAAATAGCAGAGGGGTAATGCAAAAAGTTGCATATTAGATTGTTTATGGCATTTTACTTATTCAGTTTCTGCAGTGGTATAAAAAAATTATTGTAATTATCAGGTAACGCTTGCTTGAAGGTTAGGTCATTTGTGTTAATAAAGCAAATTAAACTTGTTTCATTCACTCAATTTTTGTATGTGACAATCAAAACAGGCAAGCCAATATTACAGTATAAACAACAGACATTTTTTCAGTTGTTATGGACAGCATTCAAATACACATGCATCAGGCATACAAAGATGGGTTTTGTGATTTTAACAATCATTTTGTTTTACTTTGTGGAAGTTTGTAGGGAAATGGTGCTTTAATTAAAGTTGTTCACACAAAAGTTTCACTCTAATTGTACTCTAACTTTCAGAAACTCAAACTGATTTTGAGGAAAGCCGTGCAGTATTATTAAGAGAAGCAGAGGTACAATGTTCTCTGTTGCCTTCACCTGAAGAGGACATACTTGCACCTAAGCCAGTGGAAGATGATACAGTAGAGCTGGTTAATGAGGAATCTGATGGTGAAAAGGAAGATTATATACAAGATAGATATGAAGGCGGGAAGCCGCATAGGAAACCCGGGATAGGTAGCCGCGCTCGCCAATCAAAACATCTCTACTAAAAAATAAAGTCGAGTCAAATAGAACATCGGCACAGAAACGAACAAAATAAATCTGAACATCAGTAAGTCAAAATCAGGTGTTTTATAACGGCTCTACATATTTAAACTCGTTTGCTACAAGTATATGTGCTCAATCTTTAATTATCAATTTGTATTATTGTACAACTCCGTCGTTGATATAGTTAGTGTTTCCTCAATGATAGTTGGTAGTAGTAGTAAGTTGAGTCTTGTCTATCCGACATGATTAACCTCTCTTAAAGCAACCTTTGCTGGAGCGTCCTCCTGGAGTCTTGCTACATGACCGAAAAGTCTCAAGCTTCTATGTGCAACTATGTATGACCAAGGTGTTGGTTGGTTTCATTGTAGAACTCATTGTTTGATAAACAATTGTTATTGGTCCATCTAATGTTGAGAAAATTACGAAGTATTCTCCTTTGAAAAGTGTCAATTTTGCGATCAAGATTCTTTGTTGTGCCCCACAGTTCTCAATTGTACAAAAAATACTCTTTAATAAAGCCTCCAAAATCCTAAGCTTAATGTTTCGGCTTATGATTATGCTTTTGAAAATACTTGACAGTGTGTTGAGAGCACCGTTGGTTATACCAACTCTTCGGTTAATATCTTCTTCGGTCCCCAGCAAGCTTTCAACATATTTACACTTCTTCCAACTTTCATTTCCTTTTCTTGTGATTGAAAATTTCTCAGTTTTTGTGCAGTTGATTTTCAGATTCCTTCCTGCCAGTTTATCAGAGACTCGCTTTTCGATATCTTGCAGTATATGCTGACAAGTTGATGCCCAAGAGATATCATCAGCGTATTGGTGGTCTACTGTGAAAAACATAATTAGTGGTGGTTGTGCTGTAATCATGATCAGCTAACTGAGATGACAGGATAACTGCATCGATATCATTGTCATCTGATTTCAAAGAGTTGGCTAGATAACTTATAAAAATAGTGCGCTTGCACTGTCTCCTTATGGTGAACCAATGTTAGTGTTAAAAGGAAGTCCGAGCTTGCCCTCTAGCTTGACGGCGTAGGAGACGTTATCGATTAGCAGTGATATCAGGTGTTGTACATTTTTTTCTAAACCGGTTCTAATATCTAATTTATTTCAAATATTTCAGAGGTTCTATCCCCTCGGTTAATAAATCGACAGGAACTATAATATCTATAGTCGCCCTTATTGCTGTAACCGATTCTAATTGACCTTATTACTCATCTTGTCCTCTTCCTTGTTTGATGCGAGTCCCTTCACTGGTGCTACAACCATTGTCATAGTTTTATTTGAATTATACAAACAATAGTTCATTTTAACACTTTAAGGTAGCTAATTGTTACTACGGGCTACTTTAGTTTTGCATTCATATCAACGTCTTTTTCTCTCATGTTGTTATATGACATGGTGAAAGAGAGGGAGACAAAGATATTTTATAAGGCATCGAGTTTCCACGAAGATGGAAACTGTAACATAATTAAGGAAACAACGCCAAACACTGTTGCTTCCCCGAGTTAATATGACCGAGTGTACTGATAATGACAATATAAGATTACATTTCCAGCAACGTATATACATCTAATTGCTTTGTGTATGGCTCCCCCTATGTTTAATCTCATTATCGTTTGGACGATACAGGTTGTAATGCAGTTTGTATTTGGGTCTCTTAAATCCCCGTGCGATCTTGGGTTCAGTACCCGAGTACAAGAGAGTTTAGACTGCGAAGGTGTTCTCGAGAAGGAGATTCGGTACAATTTTCATTCATGTGCTCATATTGAGTCAGCTAGATTGTCAATTCACCGATGAGGGGACATGTGCATTGTATATATGACAAATTTGTCCGAACTACATAAAATTGGGACAGTTTCTAATTTGAAATTCATGATGATGAAATTCAGAGAATGTCGAAAACAGATATCCTACAATAACATCCCCTTAAAGTAGAGCACTCTGCAGAAATTTACATTAATTTCTTAAATCTAAATGATATGCAATTTCTGAACAGGAAAATTGCACTCATTGTCAATTGAAAGAAATGATTATATCTCATGTACTTCATATTTTTTACCTCAAGAGTCACAAGAGTTTCAACTACTATATTTGTGGTTATTTGAATATTTACAAATATAAAACTAGGAAGAACATGGGTATATTTCTTTCAATCTTTCTATTGAACAAAAACAATTAACTTTGGGTTCATATCAGTAAGCTTATTGTTACATGTGTGTGGTATACCACACACATTTTTACTATAGTGATCATTCCGACCTGTGCAGATATATGTACATGATCATTGCTTGCCTTCAATTTGGTGAATAAACACATTGAAAACATGCTACCGTATTAGCACACTCCATATTGGGCTAACCTTCCATTGTCATGGTTAAATCATAAAATATTGCAATTTTTGTCATACTAGTATCTGCCCCGTAATAGTTCACTCGAGACTCATATATAGTGTATTAAAGGTGTTGAAAAATGTTGACGTGGACACACATTTCTTGAGTCATTAATAAGCTTATCAAATGAGCAAGGAACTTTTCCCCATAAATGAAAATAGTCCAGGAGAATAAATTTGGGTTAGAATTTTACCAGAGCTAAACGTAAGCCTAGCTTAGGCCGAAATAGTCTTAGATTAGAACTAATAACTGAACATCTGTTTTCTATCTTGATCCTGGATTGGTAGCCATAACTAAATAAATCAGTGTAAAATCAGCTTGCAGTATAGTTTAGGATCTGTATTAATGTCTATGCTTAAGGAGTTGAAAATAGTGGTTAGTCTACCCTGCTAGTTTTCTAATTTTGAATTGTTTTTCTAAACTTGTATCTTATGCGATATGGGTCTATCCTAGGTATTCCGCTAGGTGAACGTTACTAATTGTCAATAATGTATATGAAGAAGTCTCTATCGTTGTAGCGAACATTGTTATGTACTTGGTTAACGGCGGGGCCTTCCAATCATAAGGTCCCCGGTTCGAGTCACTCCAACATTAATGTATGTCGTCCAGTTACAGATTCATTATTTAAGATATCTCATATTCAATTCGAGATATCCAAAATTGAATTCGAGCTATCAAGAAAAGAATCGAGATATCCAAAATAAATTCGAGATATCAAGAAAAATTAGAGATATCCAAACTTGAATTAGAGATATCCAAGCTCGAATTGGCGATATCAAGAATTCGAATTAGAGATATCCAAAATTGAATAAGGATATCGGGATTACAGTATAAAATATCAAAAAATTGAATAGAGATATCCAAAATTTAATAAGAGATATCGGGACTAAAATTAGAGATATCAAAAATTGAATTAGAGATATCGGGAATAGAATTAGAGACATCAAGAATTCGAATTGTTGCGCTAATACATGGCAGGAAAACGAGGCGTATAAATATTTCATGATTTGAAAGATGAAATGTTCCATTCAACGAGGCTGCGCCTCGTTGAACGGAACAAATTTCATCTTTGAACGAATGAAATATTAGCACTATTGCACCAATGGAAACCATTCATTATTTGTTTTATACAACACCTTCACATTTGGATATAATTGAATGTAAAATGCACTCATGCAACAGATTGTTTTGAACAGACAGGTTTTTTTTGCTCTCTGACCATTGAAAAAAAGTGTTATTAAAAAAAGTATAACACATGGTTCTATTTCATAGAGTGCAATAGAGCGGATTTTGCATGCCATCGACGAGCAATTGACCAATCAAATGGCCGGAATATAATTAGGTGTTGTATAATACTGGATTGGTCTAGGGTACTAATACTACACTTCAGGTTAGTCCTAATGGGTAACGTTAGCTCTGGTAATATTGATAGTAATTCGATTCAATTCTACTTACGTACCAACCGACTGCGTTTGGCAGACTGGCAATGTAGCGGGACTTTCATCAGTGCTTCCATAAATCATAACTCCATTCTTTAAATGGACCAAGCAATTTCTCAGATTTTATAAGGTTTCAGTTTTTTTGAAACTCAATAGGTCAAAAAGGCACATGAAAAGTGTTTTAAAGGGCATATTATTAAATTCTAGAGCAGCAGTGGCGGGCTTAGGAGCGTGTTATGATTGCGCATAACATGACAGTGTGAGCTACACATAAACTACCGATGGGCCAAGCATATAAATAAATAGTTTTCTTGCGCTGAATGAATTAGCAAACTTTCTTAAATTTCGTTCATATCCGTCACAGTTCTAGAATTGTAGTTCATGTATTTCCTTTGATTTCCAATAAGGTTACCGGAATTTCACTTATATCAAGAATTGAAACATACCCTCACTTATCGACTTTCCTTACAATCAGAAACTTTCATTGAGAGTGGAAGTACTGCTAAGACTACTTATTCACATTCATGCATTTAAGAGGAAGTCACGTGTACCGGAAAGTGAATTTTGGATATCTCTAATTCGAACTCTTGGTATCTCGTATTAAATTTCTGATATCTCACATATGATTAGCTTAATGATATCTGGAAATGAATAAGAGATATCTTAAAGTGAATTAGAGATATAATATAATGAATTAGAGATATCGGTAATTGTTGAATACTAGCGTTCCATACGCGATCTCTTGTGTTTACATCCTTACAGGGTCATGTACTAGACTCAGACATAGGCCTACCTACCGGGTACACATTCCATTCCAGTGGAGTGGGGGTGGGGGAGGAGGGGGAGGTTGAATGTGAATTTTTGGGGATGGGGGAGGCGACGAGCAGTGGAAGATGTGACTTTGATTTGAAGAGGTAACAAAGTTACAGTATCTTAAAACTTTGATTCTCTGCAGCATGCAAATAAATAACGCAAATTACTTTATTTACATGTTTTTACATCTTTTTGTTAACAAATATTGGAACAAAACGTTCCGTCGTAAACATAAGATCGAAGTATTTCTATATACAATGCTGGATACGTTATGATCAGGATAGTACTGTGAAATAGATGTTTGCTACATTAAATTACAGGAATTTGATCCAATGTGATCTCAGATATGTGATGTCATTACGCCAGATCTCCCCACAAAGGTAAATCTTCAAATTATTTGTTTTTTGCTTCGTTATGAAATGTGATGCATTCGAAATGTTTGCTTACTCTTTGGTTATTATTAACTGTTAACAGGGCGGCAAAAATAACTACCGGTTCATTGATGTAACCCGGACCAAATTGAGACACGCGGGAGCAATTGATGTCTCGCGAGAAACTAGCAACTTTTTAAATACCACTGGAAATCGGCCAAGTTGAACGGGGAGTACAGTTCTCGGGTCTGTCAGCCGGTAACCTTAGCTAATCCTACTAGCCTGATTGTTCCAGTACTCTATTAATTCAATTCATTTTATTTTGTTCAAAGAATAATTATCCAATAAACAAAAATAAATAACAAATAAAAACATAGACTTTCTAAACTAATTTGCGATTCCCAGATATATTGAACTTTTTAATAACAGTTTGATCAATCTTAACTAAAGTTGTGATTGATACTACGACGAGAAAGTTGTTCTAACCAAATATTGATGAACATGATTGATTAAATTTCAAATATCTCACAGTACAAAAAAGTGCTGTTCAAGATGAACTGTTTTATTTTAAGTGTCAAGTATAGTACAAGGGCATGTTATGACAGACGAAATGAAAAGAATAGAACAAATGGATGATTTAGTACTGACACACATGATTGGTAGATACAGTACATATGATGTTTCCAAACACATTGCTGATAACAGCAACAAGAAAATGTAAAAATGAGAGAAGAAATAAACAGGGAAAAAGGGTAAAATAAATCAAAAAAGTTTCATAATGTAAGTTTGGTTTAAAGAAAAGGAAAACTGTTAAAACATTTTGTGTATAAAAAATGCTATGAGGATGTGGTTTTCATTCACGAATCCAGAAAAGTTGCAGGATACATAGAATAAAGTTAAATTTGGAGAACGCAAAACAGAAAAAAAATATAGGCAATATCTGAAGTACAATATGACCTCAGATAGTGTCTGAGAGGTACATTGGACCGTGACGGTTGTAAGAATGGAAAATTAAAAGATCATTTTGTCGGCATACTTAGCGATTATTAGTTATATGCATGGTTCACTATTACTGGCTACGGGACAGTAGATATAATTATACCACAAATAATAAGAAAACCATATAGATAGGGATTTTATTTTGTAAAAGCATATCTTAATATCATTGAATTTAAAGCGGTACTGACTGACGGCCAAATGCTAAAATGGAAAAAAATATATAAAATCAATCAGGCAAGTCTTCGGGTTAATTTTATTTTATTAATGTACAACTGTGTGCGAACATTAGGAGACCCGTTTAATTGTAGGTTTAGACAAAAGAAGAAATGTTACCATTTCTTATTTTAAATACTATACATTTTTAATATAAAATAGACATGCGGCGCTAAGAATTCAAACCTTATGCGACCGTCAATTACCATTAACGTTGTTTTTACATCTTTACCGAGAAACACATGAGCTAAAGCCTGCAGGAATTGAATTATGTTTACAAGTTCGTGGGGAATGTAACATGGTTAACAGTAACTTGTGGTTAATTTGACTTACTTTGAAATGTTGATCTTCGACAACGGTTATACGGAATGAGAGAATCAAATTATGTTGCGTTTTTTATTTGTCGAATGAATGAAATGATATAAGCACATTAAGCAAAATAAACACTTTTAAACATTTTATGAAACTTTAGTCAACTCAAATGCTTAATAAAATTGTACACATAATTCATTGATGTGTTAAACGGAAGAGGCGTTATGAGAGAGTCGCTGAGCGGAAATGACGTAGGTATATCACGCACAACAAATAAGGAGATTTCTAGCGTTACATTATGGTGATGTAACCAGTAGCTTTCTTGATAAACGTTATACCACTTTTGATGAACGTTTATCTCAACACTGTCTGCTATAATCGAACGTTATTGTTCTAGTGGTTTAACCTAAGATGTCTTCTGTAACCTAAATCAGATTTCAGAACTGAAATGTACGTACTGTTGCATTAGCAAAAGTAACATATCCAGTATGCTGACATCGAGCGACACTAAGAGGAACATCCATCTCATTAGATGATGTTCCTTCATCACACACTTTGACAAACTCTCCAGTCTTCTTATAGTTTATAACCTTCCACTTTTTCTCTACTCCCTCACCGATGTACACTACCAGCCAATCACCACCAGTCCAGATGATATCGATAGGTAACATACCAGACATAGCTGACGGAAGCCTTAAAGTGCCACACTGCTTGACTGTACCATCAGCATCTATCAGTATGACGTCATCAAGACTTCGACCAATGATAGCAAATAAATTACGACAGTAATCAACTCTGTATATAGCATTAGAGCGTACAAAGTCTCGTGTATCTATTTCTCTTATAGCAGATCCGGAAATATTGTACTCTCGAATAGAATGGTCACAGCTGGTAGAGATGATAAACTCATCGTTAGGATCATTTGGATTGTGTGCAGCAATACTGGTAATCCAGGAACCTTCAGGTACCTCATCAATCACCAAGGATGAGACTGATTCTACAAAATCATACAGAGAACCATTGTCGTGAGGATGTGCAATGAAGGCAGTATTACCTACAGCAAATAATGAGTGTGATTTGCCATCATAATACATATCTACATTCGACATAACAACAGGATCATCGTGATTATCAATCTTCTGCAGACGTCTCCAGTATTCCTTACTGGAATCTTTAGGATCAACACAAATAAGAACAGCGCCCCCACTCATTTGTCTTGCATCTAATATATGTAATACTTGATCACTACATAACATTACACTTCCTATCAGCGTACTGACTGTAATGCTACAGAATGCTCCATCATTGGGTATCTTCCTGTACAAGAGATCAACAGTTTTCAGCATCTCCTTCTGTTTCTCTAATTTAACTTTAATTTCCGCCGTCTTCTTCGTGCTCTTGTTTATCTTTTGGATTTCATCAAGAGCGTTCTCGAGTGAAATTTTGTGACATTCAGTAATCATTGCGAGTTCGTTTTCTAAAATTTGAGATTCCTTTTTCTCTTCAGAGATATGCTTTATGTAAGCTAGTTCCTTCGCATCTAATACTTCTATTTGTAATCGCTTCATATTTTCAACTTTTCTAATCATAGTCAAATAATCCTTTTGAACTTCATTACGAGATTTTTCACAACAACGCGCCAAGTGCTCCTTCTTTTCTTCCCGAAGCTGCTCTGTCGAGGCGATCCCTGTTTTCAACGTTTCTAGTTCGTTCATAAGCTTTTCACGGCGCTGACATATTTCATTGGACATTTTGTCGAGACTAATGACGTCACAACCGGCATCTCGATTATGTGGGGAAAGGACACATTCTGGACAGATTTTTGAGTCACATGACACACAAAAATACTTCAATGGTAGGTCTTCATGGATGAAACAATTCTCTTGTGCCTTGACGTGACCTGAACAAAAATATAATACATAGTTTTATTTATCTCTTTTATTTCAGAATTTTAAGGAAATTTAATCTCAAAGACGACCATGATAAGTCAACCATTCTTCTCTACCCTAGCCTAAAGAAATAATCCATATTATTGTTTAATGATGTCGTCACCAGATATTGTCTACTCTCATTCTCTTACACGTGTTAACTAATCAATTCTTGCAGTGACAGGAAGGATCAGGAGGTGGAATACGGGAACGATGGATTGGAATGTATCAGATGCAATGCATATAATCCCCCTTCTTATGTATAAGTAAATTACGTCATGAAAACAACCGGATAATACCATGACATTTCTGCTTGATAATCAATGACTCATTTCGTTACGAATAAATCGCTTAGGAAACTAAAGTTTTCACAGTGTTCGTATCGTGATGCCGGTACAACGTAGATGTTATACATCATTTTAGTACAAAGATATCTATCTTATTGATTGAATACCATCCGCAATATACCGAGACAATTGGCGTTGGAGAAACCCGTAGTTTATAGTTCCAGGTATAGGCAGATTTTGTAAGTGTTTATTTACTACCACTGGAAGTGTTATAGCCAAATGAGGAATAATTTCAATGACGAAAGGTACATTGGTCCTAGTCATTTCAAGTGGGATTGGGGGCGGGAAGAGGGGGGGGGGGGGAGGGAGGTGAGTTAGTCATATAATGGAGGGGGAAGTTTCCAAAGAAAGTGAAAGATAAGGATAACCTCGTTCTCTCAGTACCGCGTGGTAGATTATTCGTGTTCAGGTTTCCCGGTTATTTACGTTATAATTTAATTTGTGCAAATGAATGTACCGTAACATATCACTGGTCGGTATTTGTATTCAGAAATGTTAATGTATTTTTACTCAGGCAGATTACTGTAAGTCACACATTCCTCTACCCCCTCAACCCGCCCTCGATTATTTTTTTCCCAAACTGAACTGAAACTGATATTATTTCCTTGATTCTGATTGGCTCTCAGCGAGCCAATAGGTTTCCGTACGTGTAGGTTATAAGGCTATATACAACTAGTTAAGAAGTCAAAAGACACAGACATATCGTCAATTGCCTTTTTTTGTGTACACTCACTGGCTGGCACAGTCGCTCGCCGTCTTCATGGCCACTGCATATTCGACTAGGCCTAATATGATTCATTGACTGAATACATTTTTAACTCATGATTATAAAACTAACACCGAATGTACACAAACACCTCGTTCATATGTACATCCGCTACATGTATACAATTTCACTGAAATGCACTGTGTTTTCTTGTGTTGTACACTATACACAGTACAATAGGCTACATTAAATTTGTTGTGTAGAGCGGAGTCAATCGAGTAAACAAACGATCGAGGACTGCCTATAATGGGCGCAGTAGTTGGGAATAGTTGCTTCATTGTGTTAAGAACACTATATACTTTCGTTCATATATACCTACCAACAGTTTTGAAAAGTTGTTATTATGAATATGTTGAATTTGTTCGTGTTGATCATACTGATATCGACATAGTATGGAGGGATCCATGTTGAATCCTAAAGTATATCACGTGCTCGCTGAGACCCAATTAGAATCGAGGAAATAATTTCAGTGTCAGTTCAGTTTGGGAAAACAATATTCGCCCCCCCCCCCCCGCCCCACACCTCAACCTGATGTTTTAACAACAATTCTAACAGTGTTTACTCTCATTCTGTAACATGCGTTGACAATAAATTTCCTGCATTACATTGTAACCTATAGTATTCAGAGAGGAGAGATGCTGGAACGATAAATTAAAATTATCAGTGGCAGTGCATAACCTGCCCCACCTGCCCACCTGCCCACCTCCCAAACACACCCCTTGCGTAATATATATATATATATATATATATATATATATATATATATATATATATATATATATATATATATATATAAATAAATATATATATATAAATATATAAAAATATATTTTTATATATATATATATATAAATATATATATATATATATATATATATAATATAATATAGGAATTCTCAAACTTTAGTGAATGTTTCTTTTCCTATTGTGTGTTCAAAACATTCATATTTGGGGAGGGGGTATGGCACGGTACCCCTTCTCCCCTCTGACTTGTATCCTGGACGGACCATCCTCACATAGTACACCATTGAGACATGGTAAGTTGAACAGGTTAAATCAGTAGCCAGGCTTGTCAAAATCATGTTAGTTTGTACCTTTATCGACGTGATAGTTACATGTCAAGTTCGGACTTTCACAATTCACCGTTTTGTCAGACGTTTTCCGTCATATTGGGTAGCTAATGCAGGTCCCGCTCATCTTTACTTCTCAAGTTAGGGCACGGCATTGAACTTAAAGCACTCTACCTGTCCCTACAGTTGAACAGCGATGTGCGCGGCATTTTTTTGACCCGTCACTTCTCGTGTATACGTGGACTTTCTGTCGTGACAATCTTCTCTAGTTTAACTTCCCGACTTTTTATAGACATTAACGATTTTGCTAGCAATGTACCGGTTTCTGGCGATTGTCATTCTCGCATACGACACAAAGTGTCGAGTCTTGTGGCCGTTGCTCGCGCAGTAAATTTGTATACTGTGGTGTGTGGTCTCATCATCATCATCTTCATCGTCATCGTCATCGTCATCGCCATCGTCATCGTCAACATCGTCCT
This sequence comes from Apostichopus japonicus, assembly GCF_037975245.1. Taxonomy (NCBI): domain Eukaryota; kingdom Metazoa; phylum Echinodermata; class Holothuroidea; order Aspidochirotida; family Stichopodidae; genus Apostichopus; species Apostichopus japonicus. The sequence goes on along the minus strand of NC_092576.1, from coordinate 10,666,680 downwards.
CATCGTCCTCATCGTCCTCATCGTCCTCGTCGTCCTCATCGTCCTCACCGTCGTCATCGTCCTCATCGTCGTCATCATCGTAACCATCGTCACCATCGTCATCATCGTCATCATCATCACCATCACCATCACCATCACCATCATCATCGTCATCGTCATCACCATCACCATCACCATCACCATCACCACCACCATCACCACCCCCACCACCATCATCATCATCATCATCATCATCATCATCATCATCATCATCATCATCATCATCATCATCATCATCATCATCATCATCATCATCATCATCATCATCATCATCACCATCATCAAATCAAATTTACTCAAAGGTGGTGGCTTCCTCCCCACAACAATTGTCACGAGTATTTTGTGCATCAATCTTATTATTTGAATTCGTACAGACGATAAGGCATATACGACGTCATGAAAAGTAATATCAATACAGGTGACAATAAAACTGATCTTTTCTGGCACTTAAAATGGGAGTAAATTTCGTTTTCAATCTCATTTATGTCAAGAAGTCCTGCTACGCGCCTGCTTTAAAAAAAATACTTAGTAGTCTACCTGTTAGGTGCGTCTCTCTGTAATTCTTCAACAGATTTGAAGCCTCCACGAGCCGAAGCTCGTCCAACCAATCGATAAGTACGTTAACCTTTTGTTCGTTGAGTAGGCCATGACCCTGCAAATCAGCGAATAATTCTCTAGCGTTGGTGATTCTCTCTCTCCTTGCAGGACTTATATCTTCACATAGGAAAGCCAAATCCTGAACATTTTTCTCCGTCAAGACATCGGATACTTTCAGAAGAGTGAGCCTGAACGGCGACGTAGAACTTAATGACGTCATATCGACGAAATGTTATCCCTATTACTGCAAATAAAGAAAGCAATTCACTGATGAGTTGCGTGACAAATGAAATTTTACCCTCCCAAAAGTCATCAAAAATTACAAATATTTCCTATCAATGTCAAATATTTTAAATAAGCAGTTCATTTGATTGATGAAGTTAACTTTTCTCGTGCCTTTTCCGCACTTTTTGTTTGTTTACTTGCCGTTATATTACTGTTAAAACAAGGTTAAGGCAGTTACTATGTGTGCATAACATAGTTGTTAGAAGTATCAATAGTTAACTAACATAGCTCAAAATTATGTGTTCTCTGATTAAAGAACAGCAATCTCCAGGCATGAACTCATAGGAGGTTTAATCGGGCAACGTTTCAAACTGTTATCAATTCCAAACCATTACTTGTTAACACAGAAGAGAGCCTCCATTTAATGCAAGGAAGGGTTAAGAATGTTTGAATATTAAAGCTGTTATTAGATTGTTTAATGTTATGGCGTCACAGACAACCGTTGCGAGCCGGAAATGCGCATACAAGACTCCCTATAAAAATTTAAAAAATGGATAACATGCAGTATTGTGTTAATGATTGTATCGGCAAACACCAGTTTCCTGACAAATTCGACGAGTCCGAATTAGGGAAAAGGTCGCTTTCGCTATTTTGTTATGTGAATACAATACTAGTCTCTGACTGTCTTTATTCTTCGTGCACAGTTTCAATGTTACATAATTATTAGAACGAGATACAATTCCAACCAAAAGATATGAAACAAAACTAAAAATGTGTCAAAAGAACCGCGGATGACTTAAATATAAAGTTATATAGTAATATTGGCGAACTGTCATGAACAATAGATTTGGTCCAAATATGGATCAAATCGCTGCTCTATTTAACTGTTCAACAAAATGAACCGTTCATAAATCAATATCATGGTTATTCTTTAATATAACATTACAGCTCAAAATGTCACCTTACTTTAATGATTATTTACAATAAAGTTGATAAAAATGATAAAATAAAGTTGTACTGAAGCGCTATATATATATATATACTTATGTATGTATATATCGGTCTGTATTGTATCGGTGTATATATATATATATATATATATATATATATATATATATATAGATATATATATATATGATATTATGAATACTAGGTGGTGCGAAATAGTAATCATTAACTAATATAACAAAGCATCATTGTTTTTCATGTCAGTGAAGTTGTTATATTCACTGGTTTTGTAGCATATTAACGTATATATATGCTTTGCTGTATCCTTTTCTTCAAATGGTCTTATATATGAAAACACGTCGGAAACGGAACTCAGTTAAACGGTAACTACAAATATGTCTTCAACAAATAATGCGATTATTATGGCATGCAGAGATAACCCATCGTATTTTTAGGACTGATATTTGTTTTGTTTTTCAGCCAAACTAGGCAGATTTGTCCGTTAGTTAAATACTGGTTTTAGAAGTGTATACCGAGGACGTGTCTCTATACATATCACAACCTCAATAAAGAAAATTATAAATAGTTGAAGATGAAGAAAAACAATTCGCTATTGCATTTTTAGAGCTTGTTTTTACATTGATCCTCGGCGCTATATTTTGCATCACAGTTAAGTAAATGTAAGATCCAATTTAACAGTCAGACTGTAGGCTAAGCCACTAGGTGAGTACACAAAGTTCTAAAGTTGAGAAGAACAGTTATATTTACTATAGTAGCAAAGTAAAATGAAATCTCGTATTCATTAGAACAAAAAAAAAAAAGCAAATAGACTTACCTATATCACATGCCCGTGTGTCCTTACCCCTACTAGTTCTACCGTCATCCATGAGAGGAGTGGTTGCTTGTATTTGTATTCTTATGTTTAATTGTATATATAGTTTTTAAATTGCCTCACGATTAGTAGGATTCACGTGGAAATCAGTATTGCATTTACCACCTTAAGCAGTTCACAGACTTGCTACCTTTCGTGTTACGGATGTCATACTATAATGTATACTTATACAAATATTTTTTTCAAGACAAAGGCCGAGTGGGTTGGGACTCGCATTCAATCCGTTAAGTCATTCAAAATGCATCGTTAAGTCGTTGACATGGCCTTATGTATCTTTACAGTTCAAACAGGCATGATTCATAATCAAGAATGCACCACATATATAAAAGGCCTAAACACTTACTTTAATCTTTCGTTTTATTTTAGAATGATCTTACCGTACTATTGATTAGTTTTCCACCTGTTTTATGTATTCATGAATACGTGTATGCTGATACAATGGACTTAGCCTAATATATAGCTAATTAACCTAGCAGAATTGGGTCAATACAAAACGCTGAACGAAATAAATGAAATCTGAATGGAGTTAACATTGACAATGTCATATGACTGAATAGCTTTGTTGTTTGTACTGAACTTGGTATTAAAAATGCACGCCATTATACTGGATGCTAAAATGGTCCTTTATATTTTGCTAAATTGTACAATATGTAAATAGTGCAACAATTACCTTTTCAGAAATGGAACTTGACAGTTTGAAAGTTGACAGTGTAGTAGTTTGACCCAAAGAAATGTAAAATACAAGGAATGTACACTGTATACCATTACCATTTATGTGGTGGAGTGGAGTCCTCGGAAATATCCGTCGAGTCAGATTGACGTTTGTCGGGAAAAACCCATCAAGAGTGATGTTCAATCCAAGCTGTGGGGTATACTTTCATGATGGAAGGAATATTATATCTATGTTATAACATGAACCCTAGTGATGATGTGATTATGCAAACAAAATGTGATCTATAAGATCGGTAAATCGTATGCCAATAACCTTTCCTGATCTGAGTTTTTATTCAGAGTCATTGAGTCTATCATTTTGTTAACTCTCATCGAACAACATAACCTGTATTGATTTTGTGTGACCTTCCAAAGATCTACGGTAAAATCCTGTTTATGCGAACTGTCCGGGACAGAGAAACAATAACGTTTGGATATAAGAATATTTGCAACACCATACATGAAGCTTTTCCGCAGCAGATTCTGGTCAAATCTACCACACTGGTCAGGTTGAGCTGCACAGAGTGTATTTTCTAACAGTCATTGGCGCTTTGGTTTGGATTAATTGATAAACACTCTCTTTATATCAGTACGTCAGATAATGTAGCTGGAAATGGATGTTTGATGTCTACAGATGCTTCGTTGTCCAGTTCGAAGCAAGACAAAATGTTGTTATATGTAACTGTCGGCTTCTTTCAAAGTTTCGACTTCTACTTATAGTTGTGAACTTGTCCTATGTTATTTTATGAAAATATGTATGATGATACCATAGATAAGCTTAATATATAGCTTATTTACACAGCATAACTTGGTAACATGAAGAATCATAAATTACGCATTTTATAGGAATTGAGTCATTCATAAAACTCCAATTGTTGTTAAAGCTCAAACATCTAAATTCTTCAGCAAGGTTAAGGTATCGGGTAAATTCGCGATGTTAACAACTTCCTTTCTTCGCTTATTGATTCAAAATTGTCTATGAATTTGTTCGCCGTAGTGTCAGTATGTAAGGCTAGACAGTATTTTGGTATTCCGTTTAAAAAACATTAACCATCTTTACTGACTACAACCGGTAAATAGTTTACCTACGATGATGGTAAATTTCCAACTGGAAGTTGCCTTTATTCCACCATTTTGTGCTCAACAGTGAGATGGTACATACATTGTTTATATGCAATTGAAGCAAAGCAACTTCTTAAGAATGTGTCTGTATGAAGAAAATGTCATAGTGGGAGGAATTCGAATAGAATGCAAAGAAAAAGTGTACTTTTTGTTGGGGGGGGGGGGCAGGGGTTGGGGAGTTGAGTGCGTGTTCCGTGAAAGACATTTTTATGAACTGTTTGTTAATTAGAAGATAATGAAATGCAAGTGAAATGAAAGTGTTTTTGTTTCCTTTTTTTCGGGGGGGGGGGGGAGGGGTTCACGGTGGGGTTGAGCGGGTGTTTTCATTAACTGTTTGTTAATTAGAAGATGATGGCTGACTTCAAACATTTCTCAACAATCCGTGGGGCCGACACGGTTTCGTAATATATATCAATCACATGTAAAAGGCAAATGTGAAAGTAGTTTATTTATTTCAATACGTGAAATGAAAGTTCACAAATATACAGTTTGATCCTTTTATCGTTACTTAACGCTATTGAAATATAACCAGATAAACAAAAAAAGACGTCCGGGTATGATAATAAAAAACATTGAAAGGAATGAACGAAATCTGTATGATGTTAACATTGTCTGCCTAATGTAACTGACTGGCTCGGCTGTTTGTGCTACCTTATTTGTTTTGTTTTATACTGCACGCCATTACCAGATATTAAAATAGTCTTTAGTACTTCGCTTATATATATTACTCTAATGTTACATAATTGTTACATAAATGTTTACTTAATAGTAATTTGTCAAAATAAAATAAAACTGTTTGCACACTGCTTATTCACTGGAGAGCCTGTGTAATAGAATGTGTAAAAGTAAGTTGGCCTGACGTTTCGATCCTAGCAGGACCCCCCTCCCCCATCACTCCTCTTCTCACAGCTCTCTTCCACCTTTTTTTTCTCCACACCTTTCTGTCTTTATCCTTCTCCAGTTTATTCCCTACCCCCTTCCTTTAATCCCCACCCCCTCTGTCCCTCTACTGTTTATCTCCTACCTCTCCTCTTCCCCTGTTGATTTCTTCTCTCCATCCCTGGTCTACTAATCTCCTTACATCTATCTCTTTGTGTTCACCATGCTCATTAACCTGTCTGTAATCTGTGTGTTTATTTCCCTTCTGTTACTGTTACTTGTCATTCAGCCTTTGAAGAAGATCCTGCTAGGATCGAAACGTCAGGCCAACTAACTTTTACACATAGTAATTTGTGTTACACTAACATTTTCGAGAAGGAAACTTCAACACAAACCACTCAAACAAAGCGAAAGAAATAAAAATGGAGACAAAATTGTCCATTTTATGTAACTGAGTGGCTATTTTGTTTGTGCTATTTGATATTTGCACTGCACGCCATTACCAAATGTTATTTCGCAAATGTACATTATTTTAATTTTACGAAGTAAATTGTGCTACACTAACATTATCAAGAACGAAACTTCAAATAAGCAATTCGGTAGTTGAGCCCAATGGAACGAAGACCACAAACAATTTATACTCTATATACTGCCGATAGTTTTAAGACAAGGCAACCGCCATGAGAACAAACGTTTAGCCTGTATGTCTGTATGTGTTTAACTAGCTATAGGCAGAACGGTATCAAAGTCCACTCTTATAAGAAATACAACATTATCTTATTTACTATAGGGAAGAATCAACTCTTTTACCAATCGTTCCTTAAATATAATATTCGTTTTTTGCAACGTCATGAAGTAGTTAGCATTTAAGGCTTGATATTACAATGGTTGACGTGATTGGACAGTTGTATGAGCTTTTGAACGTTATGTGAATGTTTACAACTAGATATCGATTTCACGGACAATTGAAACGGTTGTACAACTTGATAATCTATTCTGCAATGTTATATATCACAAAATGCCGCTCTTACCTTTAATGTGTTCCAGTCGATAAGTTAAACGACCACTCATATATGATTATAATCTGTGTCGAATTAACGTAAACTCAGGCAGTTAGTAGATAGCAGTATACCATTAGCGCATGGTAAGGGTGTGTCAGTACTAGTACAACTTACAGTGCATTACTTGGTTTGGCATACTGTGAAACGCAAACACACCAACCCATAGACGTGTATACGACTAAGGAATTAATATATGTGTGGATAACCGTGAAAACCCGTCGGAAGTCGTTGCGTTATTAACCTCTCATGTGACCAGGTCATATAGGCTACATATCATTGTTCCTGTATGTTATGTTGCCAGTCAGTGTTCAAAATTCAATGTATATATATATATATATATATATATATATATATATATATATATATATATATATATATATATATATATATATATATATATATATATATTTATAGGGGTGTTGTTTGATTGGTTCATGGTCACCCACATCAACGTCATGATCAGCAGCATTGGTCCTACTAGGAAAATAGGGAAAAATATCTTCCCTCTCGTGAATTAATTGCTTTAATTCACACTGCACATTTTCTGAAAGATGACCTAATTTTTCTTAATCTGGCGTCTTGACAATGTAGTCAACCTCACCCACTTTTGACTCTACTGTATAAGGCCCATGGTATCTGGCCTGAAGTAGGTGTCCAGGTATTGGAAACAAGACCAGTACTTTGTCTCCTGGATTAAATATTCTACTTTTGGCATCCTAATCATACCACCTTTTCATTTTGCTTTGGGCCTCTTTTAGATGATTCCTAGCAATTTTATTTGATCTAATAAGCCTTTACTTGAATTTGGAAACATAATCCAAAAGGTTTGTATCAATTTCATCATTCAGACATTTTTCTTTCAGAAGCTTTAAGGGACCTCGAACTGTACGCCCAAATGCTAGCTCAATGGGACTGAAGCCTAATGTTTCCTGAACTGCTTCCCTTGCAGAAAACAATAACAGGTGAACATCCTCATTCCAATCCTTTTCAAAATCGAAACAGTAAGTCCTAAATATATTCTTTAGAGTCTGATTGAATCTCTCTAAAGCTCCTTGGGACTCCAGATGGTATGCACTAGAGGTGTATTGTTCTATCCCTAACTCCTACATGACTTCCTGAAATAAGCCTGACGTGAAATTTGACCCTTGATCTGACTGTATCGACTTTGGAAGTCTTACTAGAGTGAAAAACTTGGTAACGTTCACCACACGTTCACATTCACAGCGTGTCTTCTACGATCATAAAAATTAATTGGCTCAAGATATATATCAGCAAAACTCTCTTTATACTTTTTGTGACATCCATGCCATATAGTAACACCCAGGAGCGGCCAATGGAGATTCAATATGCGTGTGTGTGTGCGTATGGAACGCCATGTTAAATGTATTTAATAGTCAAAGATATCTTCAATTTAAGTCGAGATATCTACATTAATTTCGGATATGTTGAATTAAATTGAAGGTATCAGAAATTGAAATTAGATATTTGAATTTCATTTAAGATATCTCAAATTGATAGTTAGTTATCAAGAAATAAATTAAAAATATGAAAAATTAAAAAAATATTAAAATATTTCGAATTGTATTCGAGATATTCAAATTGAATTCGAGATATCAAGAAATGAATTCGAGATATCCAAACTTGAATTAGAGATATCAAGAACTCGAATTACAGATACCCAAAATTGAATTAGAGATACCGGGACTACAATTAAAGATATCCACAATTGAATTAGAGATATCGGGAATATAGTTAAAGATATCAAGAATACGAGTTAGAGACATCAAGAATTCGAATTGTAGCGCTAACAAGAAGAGCGCCATCTAAATCGGCAAATACATGGCAGGAAAACGAGGCATATTCAATGTCAGTGGCTACTACTAGTACTAGATTGGTCTAGGTTACTAGTACTACACTTTAGGCTAGTCCTCATGGGTAACGTTAGCTGGTAATAGTACTTCGATTCCATTCTACTTACGTACCAAACGACTGCGTCTGGCAGACTGGCACTGTAGCGGGACTTTCATTCAGTGCCTCCATAAATCATAACTCCATTCTTTAGATTTAACTAACAATTTCTTTAGATTTGATAAGGTTTCATTTTTTTGAGACTCAATAGGCCAAAAAGGCACATGAAAAGTGTTTTAAATGGTATATTATTTAAATTCTATAGCAGCAATGACGGGTTTAGGAGCGTTTTATGAATACGTATTACATGGAAATGTGAGCTACACATAAACTACCGATGGGCCAAGAATATAAATAAATGGTTTTCCTGAGCTCCATGCAATATCAAACTTTTTAAAATTTCTTTCATATCTGTCACATTTCTAAAATACTAGTTCATGTATTTCCTTTGATTTTCATAAAGTTTCCGGAATTTCACTTATATCAAGAAGTGAAACATACCCTCACTTATCGATTTTCATTACAATCAGAAAATGTCATTGAAAGTGGAAGTACTGCTAACTTATGTTGTACTGACAACTTATTCGCGTTCGAACCGAATTGAGACAAGCGGGAGCAAATTGATGCTACGCGAGAAACTAGCAACTTTTTCAATACCACTGGAAATCGGCCAAGTTAAAGGGGGAGTACAGTTCTCGAGTTTGCCCGCCGGTAGGCCTTAGCTAATCCAGCGACGTAGCCAGGAATTTGAAGCGGGGGGGGGAGCACATTTGCAAATGATATGAGGGAGGGTATCCCCCTCCCTTTGAGACATTTTTGAACAATTGAAGGTCCTTAGATGCGGTCTGGTGCAATGTTTTGCCAGTTATATCATTATGATATGTTATCATATAATCAGCAGATATTGTTTCCTGTTTGAATTCTTTTACATGTTCTTTTACATATTATATCAGAAATACAAACATAGTGTTCTTTTACAATTTTCCAGTAGGATGATTCTTGTTTATTGTCCAATGTCTGGACTTTAATCAATTTGACGAACTTAACTGATGGACAATATAAACTTTCATATTTTGTAAGGTAGAGCCAGATGTGCAGTGGCCTAAAAACAAATATCGTTATCGCAGTGTATTAGCAGTATAATATATATATATATATATATATATATATATATATATATATATATATATATATATATATATATATATATATATATATATATATATATATATATATATATATATATATATATATATATATATATATATATATATATATATATAGGAAGCCCATATCACGTACGATTGCTAGCTTAGCTTCATAACATGCTGTTCGTGCAACAACTTAGGACGAATCATAGAAAGGATGCGAACGAACGTTGTCGACGTCGTTGTGCATACGGTTCGTGACACTCCATCGAGTGTGGTTAGGTAGGCAATATGTATTTTATTACGCAGTGGCAAACTGTAGGCTTGTAATAGGCTATAGGCTAAATTTTGCTCATTGCATCTGTCAAAATAAGTAAATAACTGAATCAGTAGGCCTATGTTACCACGATTATAATCGAGTTAACGGAGGTGACGAGATTCAAGTTCAAAAAGAGTATTGACATACCATGCTAAAAAACAACAGTTTTAACATTTTTTTCGACAATGAAAGGGGGAGGGGGGGGGGGGCAGCTGCTGCCCTGCTCCCCCTGGCTATGTCCCTGAGCTAATCCATCTAGCCTGATTGTTCCAGAACTCTATTCATTCAGTTCAGTTTTCTTTATTCAAAAGAATAATTATCCAATAAACAAAAATAAATAACAAATAAAAACATAGACTTTCTAAACTCATTTGCGATTAACGGATATATTGAACTTGTTAATAACAGTTTGATCAAACTTAACTAAATTTGTGATGGATATTACGACGAGAAAGTAGTTCTAACCTTCTACTTTAGAAATATTGATAAAAATGATTGATTAACTTTCAAATATCTCACAGTAAAAAGGAGGGCTGTTCAAAATGAACTGTTTTATTTTAAGAGTCAAGTATAGTACAAGGGCATGTCATGACAGACAAAAATGAAAGGAAAAGAACAAATGGATGATTTATTAATGACACACATGATAGGTAGATACAGTACAGATGATGTTTGCTTACACAATGCTAATTACAGCAACAAGAAAAAGTGAAACGAAAGAGAAGAAATTAACGGGACAAAAGAAGAAAAAGAAGAAAAAACATAAAACGATATCATAATGTAAGTTTAGGTTAAAGAGAAGGATGGTTGCCATCAACGAATTCACAAAAGTTATCAGGACGCATGCTTACACTTCCTATCAGCATACTGACTGTAATGCTACAGAATGCTCCATCATTGGGTATCTTCCTGTACAAGAGATCAACAGTTTTCAGAATCTCCTTCTGTTTCTCTAAGTTGACTTTAATTTCGGCCGTCTTCTTCGTGCTCTTGCTTATCTTTTGGATTTCATCAAGAGCATTTTCTTGTGAAAATTTGTGACATTTAGTTATTATTGCAAGTTCTTTCTCTGAAATCTGCGATTCCTTTTCCTCTTCAAAGATCTGTTTTATGTCATCTAATTCCTTCCCATCTAAAACTTCTGTTTGCAATCGCTTCTTACTTTCAGCTTTTCCAATCAGTGTCAATTATTCTCTTTGAACTTCATTACGAGATATTTCACGACAACGCGGGGGTTGGGGGGGGGGATGAAATGTTTCGATTCAAATTATGTTGCGTTTTTTATTTGTCGCATGAATGAAATGATATAAGCACATTAAGCAAAATAAACACTTAAAAACATTTTATAAAACTTTAGTCAACTGAAATGAATAAAAATGTACACATAACTCTTTGATGTTTTAAACGGAAGAGGCGTTATAGGGAAAGTCGCTGAGCGGAAATGACGTATGTATATCACGCACAGCAACAGAGAGATTTCTACCGTTAAATTATGGTGACGTAACCAGTATCTTTCTCGATAAACGTTATTCCACTTTTGATGAATGTTTATCTCCACACTGCCTGCTATAATCGAACGTTTATTGTTCTAGTGGTTTTAACCTAAGACGTCTTCTGTAACCGGGATCAGATTTCAGTACTGAAATGAACGTACTTTAGTATTAGCAAGAGTAACATATCCAGTGCTCTGAAATCGAGTGACACAAAGAGGAACATCCAACTCATTAGATGATGTTCCTTCATCACACACTTTCACAAACTCTCCAGTCTTCTTATAGTGTACAACCTTCCACTCTTTCTCTACTCCCTCACTGATGTACAATACCAGCCACTTAGAACCAGTCCAGATGATATTGATCGGCAACATACCAGACATAGCTGACGGAAGCCTTAAAGTGCCACACTGCTTGACTGTACCATCAACATCTATCAGTATGACGTCATCAAGACTTCGACCAATGATAGCAAATAAATTACCACAGTAAGCAATTCTATATATAGCCTTAGAGCGTACAAAATCTCGTGTATCTATTACTCTTATAGCAGATCCGGAGACATTGTACTCTCGAATAGAGTGGTCACAGCTGGTAGAGATGATAAACTCATCGTTAGGATCATCGTTTGGATAATGTGTAGCAATACTGGTAATCCATGAACCTTCAGGTACCTCATTAATCACCAAGGATGAGACTGATTTTACATAATCATACAGAGAACCATTGTAGTGATGATGTTCAATGAAGACAGTATTACCTACAGCAAATAATGTGTGTTTACCGTCATCATTAACCATGTTTATATTCGACATAACTACAGGATCATCTTGATTATCAATCTTCTGCAGACGTCTCCAATATTCCTTACTGGAATCTTTAGGATCAGTACAAATAAGAAGAACGCCCCCACTCGTTTGTCGTTCATCAAATGTATGTAATAACTGATTACTAAGCAAGATTGAACTTCCTATCAGCGTACTGACTGTAATGCTACAGAATACTCCATCATTGGGTACCTTCCTGTACAAGAGATCAACAGACCTATTTTTCAGCATCTCCTTCTGTTTCTCTAATTTAACTTTAATCTCAGCCGTCTTCTTCGTGCTCTTGCTTATCTTTTGGATTTCATCAAGAGCATTCTCGTGTGAAATTTTGTGACATTTAGTTATTATTGCAAGTTCGTTTTCTAAAATCTGAGATTCCTTTTTCTCTTCAAAGATCTTCTTTATGTCAGCTAATTCCTTCCCATCTAATAATTTTGTTTGTAATCGCTTCATACTTTCAACTTTTCCAATCAGTGTAAAATAGTCCTTTTGAACTTCATTACGAGATATTTCACGACAACGAGCCAAGTGCTCCTTCTTTTCTTCCCAAAGCTGCTCTGTCGAGGCGATCCCTCTTTTCAACATTTCTAATTCTTTCATTAGCTTTTCACGGCGCTGACTCATTTCATTTGACATTTTGTCGAGGCTAATGACGTCACAACCGGCATCTCGATGTGCGGTAAAGGCACAATCTGGACAGATTTTTGAGTCACATGACACACAAAAATACTTCAATGGTAGGTCTTCATGGATGAAACAATTCTCCTGTGCCTTGACGTGACCTGAACAAAAATGAAACAAATAGTTTAATTTATGTATTTTTTTGTTTTGTTTTTTATAGCGTTGTTCTCTTAAAGACGACTATGATAAGTCAACCACTCTTCTACCCCAACCTAAAGAAAAAAAAATATTATACTTTAATGATGTCGTCACCAGATATTACCTACTCTCATTTTCTTATACGTGTTAAGTAATCAATTCCTGCAGTGACATGATGAATTTTAGTTTAACGTATAACATATAGGAAGGAAGAAGGTGGAATACGGGAACGATGGATTGGAATGTATCAGAGGCAATGCATACAACCCCTTCTCTTATGTACGTTAAGTACGTCATTAAAACAATCGGATAATACTATGACATTTCTACTTGATAATCAATGACTCATTTCGTCAATGACTCATTTCGTGACAAATAAATCGCTAAGGAAACTAGAGTTTAAACAGTGTTCGTATCGTGGTGCCGGTACAACGTAGATGTTGTACATTATTTCATTACAAAGATATCTAACTTATTGATTGAATACCATCCGCAATGAACCGAGACAATTGGCCCTGAAGAAACCCGTAGTTTATAGTTCCGGACATAGGAAGATTTTGTAAGTGTTTATTTACTGCGACTTGAAAGTTTAAAATTCCAAATGCAGAATAATTTCGTTGACGATTTGGGACATTGCTCCTAGTCATTTCAAGTGGGATCGGGCGGGAAGGAAGGGGTGGGGGGCTGGTTATTCAAAAGAGGGGGAAGTTTCCCAAGAAAGTGAAAGATAACGATAACCTCTATCAAGTGTTCCCTCAGTACCGTGTGGAAGGTTAGTCGTGTTCATGGCTACCCCGTTATTTTTGTTATAATTTAAATTGGTGTAAATGAATCTACCGTAATATATCACTGGTCGGTATTTGTATTCAGAAATTTGAATGCTTTCTTACTCTGGAAGATGACTGTAAGTCACCCATTCTTCTACTCCCCCCCCCCCCCCCGAGCTCACACAACCTGGTACTTTTGACAACGTTTCTACTTCTTACACTGTTTACTCTCATTCTCCAACATGTGTTGACTATAAATTTCCTGCATTACATTGCAACATACAGAAGGCAGAGTTGCAGGAACGATACATTAAAATTATCAGAGGCAGTGCATAACCGCCCCCCCCCCTTCCACTCAACACCACCAACACACACCCCTTGCTTTGTATACGTAAATTGCTAATGAAGGCGACCAGATGATGATATGATATTCCTACTTCAAGAAAGATGTATGATTAGTGAATGATAAAGCATCTAACTTCATTATAGGTTGGAACAAACACTCAAGTTTATATATAGCTAAGGGATGTACCAGCGTATAAACCCACACGTACTATGACGTATTTGCAAGTGTTTGATATCGTTAATGTATATATACAGGGCCGTAGCCACCGGGGGGGGGGGGGGGCATGGTCACTTGTACCTCCTCAACTTCCCTGACCCGATATGCTTAAATGGCTAACATTTTATTTCACGGACGCTAAGTCGTTAAGACAAATGTAGTTAAAATGATGGAATTTATAGCACCATTTTGCATAGGTCCCATTATAATAAATCAAATTTGCTCAAAGGGGGTGGCTTCCTCCCAAAACGATTGTCACAAGTATTTTGTGCCTCAATCTAAAAATTTGAATGTGTAAAGACGATAAGGCATATATGACGTCATGAAAATTAATATCGAAACAGGCGTTAATTAAACTGATCTTTCCTGACACTTATAATGGGGGTATCTTTGGTTTGCAATCTCATTTATATCAAGAAGTCCTGCTACACGCTTGCTTTTGTTTGTAAACGTATAGTAGCCTACCTGTTAGGTGCGTCTTTCTGTAATTCTTCAACAGATTTGAAGCCTCCAAAAGCCGAAGCTCGTCTAACCAATCGATAAGTACGTTAACCTTTCGTTCGTTGAGCAGGTCATGACCTTGTAAAGCAGCGAATAATTCTCTAGCGTTGGTTATCAGCTCTCTCCTGGCAGGACTTATATCTTCACATAGGAAAGCCAAATCCTGGACATTTTTCTCTGTCAAGACATCGGATACTTTCAGAAGAGTGAGTCTGAACGGTGACGTAGTACTTGATGACGTCATATCGAAGAAATGTTATCCCTATTACTGCAATTAAACAAAACGATTCACTGATGAGTTGCGTGACAAGTGAAATATGGGACTCTCCAATAACTTATTCAAACTACAAATAATTTCAAACAATGTCAATATTTGAATCAGCAATTCATTTTAAGTTAGCTTTCCACGTGGCTTTCCCGCACTTTTTGTCTGTTTACTTGTTTGTGATATTGCTGTTAATACAAGGTTAAGGAAGATAGTATGTCTGAATAACACGAATATTAGTTTCTATTAGTTTACGAAGAGAGCTCAAAAGTATATATTGTTTGTATTATTAAAGAACAGTAATCATTAGGCATAAACTAATATGAGGTAAACTTGGGTAACGTTTGACACTGTTAACACTGAACCAGTGGCGTAGCTAGAGGTATTGGCGCCCGGGCGCAAGAGTAGAAAATTGCGCCCCACCCCCCACTTTTGAAAGAAAATAAATTGCGCGTGAAAATGTTTGGTTATATTTTTCGGGCAAGTCGTTACAGCCCCCCCCCCCCCCAATCCCCCTACCTAAATCAAATTGTGCTCCTACGCCTATGATATTTCCACCTTTCGAAATCTACTGCCTTGGAACTGTATACTGAAATACCCGAAATTTCCGTGACATGTAGTCATTACAGAATACAGAACAGTATAAAAAATGAGAAAACGGTCGAAATGGACTGAAAAGAAATCACAATCTATAAATTTGCTAATAAAAACAAATACATTCAGTTCAGATTCTTATTAGTAACTGGAAAATATTCATGCCTGACGACATACATCAATTTCGTCATGTTTTTCTAAAAAGTGCTTATTTTTTACTCTCATTCTCCCATTTCAGCGCCCCCTAAAACCGGCGCCCGGGGCACGTGCCTTCCCTTAACCCCCTAGCTACACCACTGCAATGGACAGGGCCTTCATATAACGCAGAGAAGGCTTTAGAATGTTGGATATTACTGCTGCTATTGGATTGTGTCATGCTATGGCGCCAAAGAGAATCCTTGCGAGCTGGAATGTATGCGTGCACAAATCCAAATATCAGTTTTTGACTGTCTTTATTATTCTTGCAAGAACGAGATACATTTCCTACCAAATGATACTAAAACTACGAATGTGTCAGTAGAAGAACCGCTGAGGTATGTTTTTTTTTATAAACAGTCTAATCCGCTGTACTGGATTATCGGCGAACTGTCATGAATAATAGATTTGGTTCAAATATGGATCAAATCGCTGCTCCGTTTAACTGTTTAACTACATAACAAACTGTTCATAAATCTATACCGTGGTGATGTAGTATTTTATACCTTTACAGCTCGAAATGACACCCGACGTATGGTTTTTGTTAGTTACAATACAGTGAAGACAAATGATAAAATAAAACATAAATTGATAAGCACCGAACAATTCTGTAGTTCTGAAGCGCTATATACAAACGTATGTTTTTAGCGTTGTGTAGTGTGTCACTGTGTATATATATGCTATTATGATGACTGGGTGGTGACGGATATTAATCATTTACTAATATAACAAAGCATCTTTGTTTTTCTTGGTCAGTGAAGTTGTTATGCACTGGATTTGTAGCATATTAAAGTATATGCTTTGCTGTATCCTTTTCTTCAAATGGTCTTATATATAAAAACATGTTATACTCGTCGGAATCAGAACTAATAGGAGCGGTAACTGCAAATATGTCTTTAACAAATAATGCGATTAGGCCTGCAGAGATTCTCCATTGTACTTTTGGAATCATATTTGTTTTTCAGCATCACCAGGGCGATTTGTCAGTCATGTACATACTTGACTTATAAAGTGTAGATCAGGAATGTGTCCCAACATGTAACATCATAAAAATGTATATAAATATATATATAAATATCAAAATTAATTTGAAGATGAAGAAAACAAGCAATTGCATGTTTACAGCTGGTTGTTACATGATCCACTGCCCTATAAAATTCATCACGGCTAAATGTGTGTAAGTAAATGTAAGATCAAATCTAACAGTCAGATTATAGGCTCATCCATTCGGTAAATACACAAAAGCTCTAAGGTGGAGAAGAAATATTATATTCATTAAAACTCTTAAAACTGAAAAAAGGCAAATAGACCTACCTATATCACATGCTCCGTGTGTCCTTACCCCTTCTAGTTGTACCGTCCTCCCATGAGAGGTGTGGTTGCTTGTTTTTGCATTCTTATGTTTAATTGTATATAAAGTTTTTAAATTGCCTCACGATTAGTAGCATTTACGTGGAAATCAGTATTGCATTCACCACTATGATGTAGTTCACAGACTTGCTACCTTTCGTGTTACGGATGTCATACTGTAATGTATACTTATACAAACATTTTTTTTCAAGACAAAGGCCAAGAGGGTGGGGACTTGCTTTCAATCCGTTAAGTCATTCAAAATGCATCGTTAAGTCGTTGGCATGGCCTTATGCATCTTTACGCTTCAAACAGGCATGAGTCATAATCAAGAATGCACCAAATATATAAATGGCCTACACACTAACTCTAATCTTACGTTTTATTTTAGCATGATCTTACCGTACTATTGATTAGTTTTCCACCTGTGCTATGTATGCATGAATACGTGTATGCTGATACAATGGACTTACCCTAATAGCTAATTGACCACGCAAAATTTGGGTAGATAGTTTTACTACGATGGTGGAAACCTGAAAATTGGGCCTATTTTTACCAGTTTTTGCACAATCGTTTTAGGGTGGATCAGTTGTATTTATGAATTTGAAATATAGTGAATGAATTTGAAATATAGTGTCAACTGCTGCAGGGGGGGGGGGGGCGGGAGTCATGATTGTGAAACAAATGAGAATGAGAGGAATATAAAAAATAAAAAAAACATCACATTGGATCAAAAAATGTTGGTATTTTTTCAATGCGAGACTATAAGTCATATATTGTACTTTAATAAGACGATAAAGGCAGATTCCAAACAGTCCTTATGAATTCGTGTCGCCAAATATTGTTAT
>NC_092576.1:10588610-10643610 GCF_037975245.1 Apostichopus japonicus | reverse complement strand
TGTGATATGACATGACATGATATGTGATGTGCAGTGCTGTGATATGTTGCCTAAATTGCACTATACGGTATCTTATTTTACCGATGAGTAGTCGACCTTATACTTATAAGGTGTGTTATCGACACACGCGTTAACCAGGATACTAGTCGAATGTGGCTTGTAGGCATAGCGTTACGTTTTCGACCGCCCGGTTGTCACCTAAGGTATTAGTTTATGCTATGTATATCTAAGTGTTGTAAATGACTTAAATCTCACAATATATATCATCCTAAGTCTGTATCTGTGTGACTACTTAATTAGTTAACTAAAATTCGTTTGCAGTTCTATTTCCAAATCGATTATTATCTCATCGCTCCCATTGGATGGACGGGATATTGTAGTTCCTTTGCTAGTTGTGTCATATACAGCTATTTCAGTTGCCATGGCAACAGTTGCCATGGTAATAGATATTTTCCCGAAGAGGGGGGGGGGGGGAGTCCATGACTGACGGAGGGCCAAATCGTGTCCATGTGCGCGTTGGGGTGTATGTGGGTATGTGTGTCCAAATTTATTGTCAACACATCCACTTAAGCGGTTGGGCCTATTTTCTTCAATAGTCTCCTGAAACATATGTTACTACCGTTATGCTTTTTGAGAAATTGTAATAAGTGTATCTTTCTTCAAACACAAATCGATTGGTAGAAATAGTAAGATCTGGATATATTTTAATTTTGCATAGATTAACTATGTTTTTCGTCTGTTATATCTCTTCGGACATTTGGTACAGAGTCGTACCTCAAAAGCACAAACTAATATGTGTGGAAAAAGTATATCTGATTTTCATATCTCTCCTAACAAGTTATAAGTGACACGCAATTCAATTCGGACCAACAAAAAATGGGACTTTCAGTGAATTGTGTAAACAATGTCTTGCTAACAAGCTTAGAATTCTATTAAAGTTATGCCATGTTCAATCACCACCTCGGCCGTCCCTGTTTGTTTTCTAAGCAGGTAACGCTGCCATGCATGGTACAAGCTACACCTATAGCTAATATGCATCATTGTTAGTCTAGCATACAACACCTTTGTATATAAATGTCTAAATAAATGACGCTCCCCGACCATCGGTACCTGGAGTGTAATCAGATAAAAGGACTGGTTATAGAGCTTGTAATTATTAACGTTTGATCGAGCAGACAATCTAGAACAAATATTCAAATGCCCTGTAAGTCCTGGCTTTATAGGACTGTGTTTTATGTGTTTGACAAAAATCAAAAACAAAGATTCCATTCCCCCCACGAATAGACTGTTTTGTAGTTGATATTTGTAAAGGTCGTTGCTGTCGAATCACGCGAACTGCTTACATACAGATATGAAGACTGTACCATTAGCTGAACCCATCATATATTTTTTTTCAGAATTATCATCAATAAATTGTCATAATTATCGGGGGGATATAAGCTCAGTCGCGTATTGTGTAAAGATGTAAACAATCCCCTTTTCGACCACACACAAAACATGAAAAGTAGTTAAATAGCACAATCGTTCGAGCAGATTTCATAAGAGACATAATTTTGTAAGCCTTAATATACCCTAGAATGCATCATTTCAAGTCTTTCTTGCGCTTTCATGAATGTTACATTTTTTTCACAGTAAAAGTATCGAAGCTAAGCCCAACGTGTTTTGATAACGTAAGAATGTCGATCTAACTTTCTACAACTGTTTCAAATTCAGCTGAGTTTATTTCTAATGTCAATAAATTTTAATAATTTCTTGTCACTAAATCATTTGTTTTCGTCACGATAACACTTGAAAAGGACCACTAGATATTTCAAGTTATGATAAGTGAAAAACACTTGTTGAAGCTACTCCTGCCTTTGGATCTACTCAATGCATTCTCTTTTCGTTTTTCCTACCCAAAAGATAGAGTATTGGGAACCCCCATAGCAAAAAGTGACAACAGGTGGTTAGGTTATCTCGTTCTACTCAATTTAGATGAACTTCTAATGACAGTCAATATAACATATTGTTTCAAGAACTTAACAAAACTTGCTGTATATATATATATATATATATATATATATATATATATAATTCTAAGTTCAGCCAACTGAGTTTATCGTCTTATTATACATATTATATATTGAAATGAAATTTTTCAGTTAAAGGCATTGAAGACTCGCCCCAAAAGAGTGCCGCTATCTTTAAAAAGTTAACTTTCCGTTGCTTGCAAGTGAAGTTTTCCTCTTGTCGCTACAAAATGCAGACAGCAATGAAACGTGATACCTTGTTATCTTTAGCTGGACCTGAAATGTCCATCGCTGTATCGTTTGTACACTGTGATGTGGATATTGACCGCAGCTGTATGTACTGACTGTACACTAGTGTCTAATTACCGACGGTAGCAAGCTGTGTGTGTATTTTCTGGTATTGATGGTGGTGTCTAACACTTCTGTTACACCTCATTCGAAACTAGGTCAGATTACCGAAATTAGACGTTTCTTTTTGCGCGAGTCTTCTTACCCTTTTACACCTCCCACTCACTGACTGGAATAAACTAGATGCGATACCATTGACAGTTATGCTGGAATCGTTCTACTGACCCAATTAGTTATATTAAAGGGAATATGACTGAACAACGTGGTGACGAGTGGAATTTAGGCAGCCCAGCTTTAGCCCTCTAATAATAAGGGATGTTCACCCCCCATAGCACCATCATGTATCTAAGCAAATTTACTTTAGAAACATTTTCCCAAAGGGCAAGGAGCAACCCCGTACCTTAGAACCCTCCCAACGACGATACATCTTATTCCTTCCTCCTCCCCCTTTCCCATAAGAAAAAAAATATGGTGCATGCGGTCCTGAGCCTCCCCGAGCCCCAACAATTTAAGGAGGGGCACAATATACATGTTTCTTGAACAATTGATGGTGCAGCAGATGCAGGCACCCCCCTCGTTCCCCGACCAGGCTGCGGGCATGCCGAATTCACTACTAAAATAAATAAAGATAATAGCAAAGTCTTGAATATATTACCGTATCTGGTTAGTTCCTTATTTCCAGTTAGTTAGTTGCATATGAACTCCTGTTCTCCTTATTGAGGTGCACGTCATGAACCTGGATATCCTACACACAATAACATGTATACATACGTAGACTACGTATGGCAATATAATGAAAAGATACCGTATACGCTATGGCCACGTAGCCTACATCCGCTAGCAATAACAGGAAGTGCAAGAATTTGTATCTTATTTCAAGTCCCGACTCGATTAGAGAGACCAATATATTGCAATGAGCGGTACCATATTTCAAAAGTCTTTTCTCTGAAACAGTTCGCGATTGCATTGACAAAATTGTAGCAAAGTCCGTCCTGTGGAGGGCAGGTAGACAGACCGTTAAAAATGTTACTTAGTGGAGTAAATTGACGAGGGATTACGGTGCGTAAAGGATCACAACATCTGTCTGCTTCCCCTATAACACGATAAGGACACGGGGAGGGAGATGGAAACGTATAGTATATTAGACCATTGGTAAACTTTTAAGTAATGTTCACCCTTTATTATCAATGTAAAGAGAATGAGTGGTCTCTAACTAAGCCGATAATAAACATGTCTAACTCGTAAATGAGTCTGTCTGGCTATCTTTGCAAATAGGCCTAAGTAGCATCCTCCATGCGACGGACACACGAGGGGAGGGAGGGGAAGGGGAGGAATGTATATGTGTTTTTCTTCTTCTGACGGTGTGTCCTTGCTCCTCTCAGATGTTTAAAAGGAATCGAACCCGTTTTAGTAAATCCAGATTTTCCTGGGTTAGAAATTGACTTTCGTGCTCCTAAATTCGTCAAATGTTACAGAATTTGATATAGTTTTATAGTATAGCACAATAATTGCAGCACTCTATTTCATGATACAAAAATTGTATCCCACATCATGGACAGTGTTTTATTAAAAGTTCAATCTTTAGTGCAAAACAAAAACTTCAGTGACGTGTTAATCAGGCATCTTGCACCCAAACCAAGGGTAGGCCTAGTATTAGAAAATATACAATTTCAGAAAGCAGCCCAAATTAAAAGCTTTCTCAAAATGTCCGAGAATAAAAAAACAGCTTTTACTTATAGCTTACCTGTGGTTTAATTAATGGCAGATCTGTAAACAGTCTCTGATCTAGACGTCACTGTACTGTGTAGTTAAGTTACAACTTACAGCAGTCGAAGACAGGATGGAACTGATCAACTTCGTGTTATGCTGAACTAACACTGAATGAATGACTAGCGTATACATGTGTAGTATCTGTTCCCTTTCGAAAGGAATGGTGACGCACACCTGGCGATGATCACACAGTCTCAATCTCGATGCAAGGGGACTGGGGTTGAGAGCGGACCAGTCGTTCGGTAGTATCGTTTTCGTGCCCAGGTTCTTTCCAGGGCGACTTTTTCTTGAAAAGGTATATATATGCTGTTTGTTCTACGAAACACATATAATAGAATCTCTTTTACTTTT
Source organism: Apostichopus japonicus (assembly GCF_037975245.1). NCBI lineage: Eukaryota > Metazoa > Echinodermata > Holothuroidea > Aspidochirotida > Stichopodidae > Apostichopus > Apostichopus japonicus. The sequence goes on along the minus strand of NC_092576.1, from coordinate 10,639,132 downwards.
TGAAACACAAGCACACAAATCGTTTACAAATGGGCTGTGTTCGTAGCCATACAATCCTTCTCAAATTCCTATTTCCACCCGTGTCGTGTTCGGATGTCCTCCTAAAGCGGATTCCATAGCATAATGAGATTCATGAGAATGTCAATAAATCGTGCCGTATTATGTATGTAATTATGCCTGATGAGGGGTATAAGAGCGAGAGAGGGTCAAGGAGGTACAATTCGGGGCCTGAGGTCAATTAGGGGGAACGGGTAATACGGGAAAAGAATGATGTATATCATTATCATATTGTATAACATAATTGTCGCTGAGGCCGGACCTTCGACGCCCATGAATGCAAGATATGGCCAGCTATATGGTACATACATTTGTCATGGAAATGTGTATCTAGGTCTGTAACAGGTAAAGAAAGAAAGAAATGTAAAGGCGACATTTTAACGTCATATTACTTTGGCACGCCGTTTGTGCATTATGGTAATTTTTGGTGGCTAAAATAACGTTGACATTCATCATTCATTTACGTTCAAGGCCCGTTCCGTTAATAACATGACGTTATGGAAGTAACATTACCATAATACGTTGAATTAACAATGACCATTGGTCGTATCATAACCGTGAAAATGTACTTAAATTGCAGAACGTTAATTAATAATAAACTGTTTTTAATGGTGCATGGGTATAAACGACTTCATGAGATCATACAATTACACTTGATTACCGTATTGTATCATCAATTAACATACACACACACACACACACATATATATATATATATATATATATATATATATATTTAGCAGATAACCTCCTTTTGACACGGTAAAACGAAATGCCTCCCGTTTCCCCTACTTAGGCCTGCCTCTCAGATTCTCCGACTCCCTGGACTCGCCCTTGGGTCCAAAATCCCGGTCCCAAAATTGCCAAATCCAACAATACTGCCAAACCCCGGTGTATCCGTACTCCTAGAATTCAGCGCTCCCTGAGTCACAACTGAGGTAAAAAAGCTAACCCCTTACAGAGCAGGCCTACGTAGGGCGGTAGACTACTCTATACAAATACGTGTTGACGCATCGACGTCTCAATTCGGAGTGCCCAAACATGCACGTGTTTCTCCTTCTTCTATGAGCGCGCCAGTTTCTGAAAGGGGAGACTTCCAGGAAATGACGGTAGCGCGGGTTTGTGACCAAGATAGATATGAAGGCGGGAAGCCGCATTGGAAACCCGGGCTAGGTAGCCGCGCTCGCCAATCAAAACATCTCTACTAAAAAAATACAGTCGAGTCAAACAGGACATCGGCACAGAAACGAACAAAATAAATCTGAACATCAGTAAGTCAAAATCAGGTGTTTTATCACGGCTCTACATATTTAAACTCATTTGCTACAAGTATATGTGCTCAATCTTTAATTATCAATTTGTATTATTGTACAACTCGTTGATATAGTTAGAGTTTCCTCAATGATAGTTAGTAGTAGTAGTAAGTTGAGTCTCGTCTATCCGACATGCTCAGCGATTAACCTCCGCCACGTATCACGATCTTGCGCAAGGTTGATTGCTTCCTTGAAGTTGTTAATGTTAACATCCTTAAATTGCGACTTTATTTTCCAAGCAAGGTAGTCACGCCCCTTCCTACTGGTTTAGCAGTATGTCTCAATGCTTCTCTTAAAGCAAACTTTGCTGGAGCGTCCTCCTGGAGTCTTGCTACATGACAGAAAAATCTCAATCTTCTATGTGCGACTATGTATGACCAAGGTGTTGGTTGGTTTCATTGTAAAACTCATTGTTTGATAACCAATTGTTATTGGTCCATCTAATGTTGAGAATATTACGAAGTAGTCTCCTTTAAAAAGTGTCAATTTTGCGATCAAGATCCTTCGTTGGGCCCCACAGTTCGCAATTGTACAAAAAAAAAACTCTTTAATAAAGCCTGAAAAATCCTAAGCTTAATGTTTCGGCTTATGTTTTTGCTTTTGAAAATACTTGACAGTGTGTTGAAAGCACCGTTGGTTATACCAGTTCTTCGGTTAATATCTTCTTCGGTCCCCAGCAAGCTTCCAACATAATTACACTTCTTCCAACTGTCATTTCCTTTTCTTGTGATTGAAAATTTCTCAGTTTTTGTGCAGTTGATTTTCAGATTCCTTACTGCCAGTTTATTAGAGACTCGTTTTCAATATCTTGCAGTATATGCTGACCAGTTGATGCCCAAGAGATATCATCAGCTAACTGTGAAGATAGAATTAGTGGTTGTGCTGTAATCATGATCAGCTAACTAAGGATGGCAGGATAACTGCATCGATATCATTATCATCTGATTTCAAAGAGTTGGCTAGATAATTTATAAAAAATAGTGCGCTTGCACTGTCTCCATGTGGTGAACCAATGTTAGTGTTAAAAGGAAGTCCGAGCTTGCCCTCTAGCTTGACGGCGTAGGAGACGTTATCGATTAGCAGTGATATCAGGTGTTGTACATTTTTTTCTAAACCGGTTCTAATATCTAATTTATTTCAAATATTTCAGAGGTTCTATCCCCTCGGTTAATAAATCGATAGTAACTCTAATATCTATAGTCGCCCTTATTGCTGTAACCGATTCTAATCGACCACCTTACTCATCTTGTCCTCTTCCTTGTTCGTGCGAGTCCCTTCACTTGTGCTACAACCATTGTCATAGTTTATTTGAATTATACAAACAATAGTTCATTTTAACATTTGTAAGGTAGCTAATTGTTACTACGGGCTACTTTAGTTTTGCATTCATATCAACGTCTTTTTCTCTCATGTTGTTATATGACATGGTGAAAGAGAGGGCGACAAAGGCAATTTAAAAGGCATCAAGTTTCCACGAAGATGGAAATTGCAACATAATTAAGGAAACAACGCCAAACGTTGTTACTTCCCAGACTAGCCGGCAACACTATTGCGGTGTATAATTTGGTCATACATAATTGCGTGATTCAATGAAGTTAATTAGCTCGAATGTACTGATAATGACAATATAAGATTACATTTTCGGCAACGTATATACATCTAATTGCATCGTGTATGACTCCCCCTATATTTAATCTCATTATCGTCTGGACGATACAGGTTGTAATGCAGTTTATATCGGGTCTCTTATATCCCCGTGCGATCTTGGGTTTAGAACCCGAGTATGAGAGTGTTTAGACTACGAAGGTATTCTCGAGTAGGAGATTCGATACAATTTGCATTCATGTGTTCATATTGAGTCAGCTAGATTGTCAATTCACCGTTGAGAAGATATATGCACTGTATTTATTATAACTTTGTAAAATTGGGGCATTTTCTATTTTGAAATTCATGATGATGAAATTCAGAGATTTGGATTGGATAGAGCTTCAACTTTGTTTTAGGTTAAGCAAAGTTATTAATAACCGAATAATGAAGTGTATTCCCAATTTTGAAGAAGAGTGTTGGATGAAGTCTACAATTGAACAAATCACACAGACTGTATCTATGACATCACATCTGCATGTTTGCTTCAAGTTTCCTTTTCGTACAAAACATGTCAACTTCAAATGTAGTTATTTTGAAAATGATGCAAAGGACTAAACAAAAGCTGTCACCAGGATGCTTAAAATATGTTTAACTTTCATACGGTCAAAAGAAAGTTTGCTTTGCAAATCTGCAATCCCTGCTTCTGTGCGAGATTTTTCAAAGCTTATTTACGGATTACATGTGCACAAGTGCTGCGTATTAGCAAATACTCTTCACTCTTACAGCCTTTTATCCTCAAATTAATTTGTTTGATATCAACTCTCTCCCTCGGCATTTTAAGAAGACACGTGCAGTACAACAAGACACACATGTATATACGTGTATTTCGTTTAATTTTCTCTCCCCGTGTTCTCGTTTAATTAGTATTCAGTTGATGTACACTCTAAAAACTGTTGGGCAAAAGTGGTTGAGCAAACCAAGCATTGCCCAATATGAGTAAATATTAACCAACAACTGAGTAAAAGAAATTACACAACTGATATGGGTAAACTTTGTTGTGCAAAAATTAAGATGTAGTTTATTGTTACTTTCTCTTGGGCAAACAAGCTTGATTTGCCCAATTTTGTGCAAAAACCAGCATTTTCGCGCCATTACTATACTGGTACTCTGCGCGATGTGCATGCATCATGAGTAGATCGTATATAGTGAAAGTACACAATGGCTGACGAATTTGTTAGCGCTATACTCAAGAGGTGGGAAATGCCATAGTTATGTGCTACATTTGAAGGTGAGCGTAAAGAAAAACAATCCTCTACTTGGTGTGTGCATCGAACACTGCGATCTCTACATAGAGTGGTATCGAATGATCGTTCGTTCTCTCGGCGCGCCCGCAAGTGTGTACTAGGTCTAAATTACTCACATTGTATTAACGTTGCGAACGCCTGTGTAATGCAGATCCTCGTCAACTTACGGTAAGCTATGCGTATGCAACAGGTCTCTCTAGCCTATATCTTGGCTAGACAAGGTTTCTTTTTAGCACATTTGCGTTGTAAATCATAAATTGTACTCCGTTGTTTTCTTTAAGGTTTTATGCGGCAAATGACCACATTAACCCTTATTAGCATAACGTTAGACCTAGCATGTTATAACTTAGGCCTAATGTTAGACTTACACGTACAGTACGTTTTTAATGCTAGTAGTAGTACGTACATACAATAGTATCATAATGGACCCTTCGAAGTCCGAACACTTTAGCACTAAAATGCTCCAGAATTGTATTTGTACACACTTCTTTTAAAATGATACTATCCATGGCAGAAGAAACATTCTCGTTAGAAAAAAAGTCGCTTCATAGGTTTCGTCAAATTGATCCTATTGTATTTGTGCCATGGTGAAATTATGCATTCGTAAGGGGTGTCCGAACTTCGAGGGTTTTTCGAACTTCGAAGTAGCCTAAGTTAGGCCTGGCATTTAATGAGTTCTAGGCTATAATAATTTTAGTATAGCATAGAACATCAGTGCTTGTAATGTTATAGGCCTATAATGCTGTTTGCATATTTTTCTCTTTCCTACAGGTAGAACAGGACTTCGAATTATTACAAATACCAATTAACTGCCAACAAATTATACAACAGAGTGGGATATATGACGATGTACATCTTGTGCTATACAGGCGATCATCCTAAACTGGCCGAACTTTTTTCATTTAGAGAAGACGTTGGATGCACTGACTGATGGTAAGCCTAATTTAATGTAGTCGTGGCCTGTGAATTCATTGCTATCTTCACTTAGAGCTTATGCCATGACAATAGAGTTTCTCTTTCCAGTATATCTGTAAAGATGGGTCAATATTTGAATTACCTTCAAAATATGTTTTTGGTGATTGTTACTTTTTAAAAATCTATCAAAATCAACTGATCTGAATGGACCAAATCAGGTTAATGTCAATGGTGGCTTCTGAACCTTTCTGCAAACTTTCTCCAATCATTGCACTCAATATGATTAATTGGCTACTATTTTTTTTGTAGTCGCTTTCGGGTTTGTGTGTGGTTGAAATGAGACCCAGCCCTGTTATAATATTAACTTAATGACAGTCACTTGGACATGTATCAGTGTTGTCTGTAGGTTCCACATAGGGTCTGAATAATTCTTTCCAAAATCTTTGGACAATTGTATTCAGATTTCAGTACAACTGTGTCAATGAAAGGTTAGCACTATGGGCTTTTTCATTTTTTTCCTTCAAAATCTTATAATATTTGGCTTGAAATTAGTGTGTAGGGTAGGTAATTAAGTCTTCTAATACAAATGTGTAGGTCCCCTATGAGTACACATGCCACATTAACTTTCATGTTGCTGTTATTAAAGTGTATGAGCCTCAAGTTGTGGAGCAAATTTAGGGCGATGTATCCCTTGAATTTTATCGTCAGTCCTTGAAGTTTTATATGGTCAGACTATATTGTGCCTTATTAATGTTTTTGTCGTTTATACCTGCAAGCATTCTCATTTCTTGGCTTAATCTCTTTACAGATGAAAAGAAGAACTTAGCTTTCTTTCTGTTGCCATTGCTTTTTCGAGGACGGGCAAAGAAAAGCGGGTCTACTACGGTGACTAGTTGCCTTCAAGCATTCATAGACGATCAGCCAGTAAGCAAAATCATTAATTATATTTTAAGTAAAATTCTTTTGGTGGTACACCTTTTGGTTCATACCAGCTCAGCTGATAGTTTGTTTAACCTTATAAACTTGGTGTGTTGTTGTTTATAGTGAGCAGAAAAATGCTACTTATTGTGCTAGTGGTCAAAGGTCATTTGAGGTTAACAAGGGCCAAACACTTAAAACCTTGTAAGTATGCTAACTTAAAAGGTGAAAGTTAGATGAATCTAATATGTGATGCACATAGGTTGCCAAAATGAGTACATGAATCCCATTGATTATAGCTAGAGGTCAGAGGTCATTAGAAGCCACCAGTGCAATTTTTTTAATTAAACTAGTAATGAAATGGGGGGAAGGTTAAATAAATTTCATCGTCGGTATGTAAACCTTGGTCATAATAATGAAGTGATCCGGTACTTGATAGTGTAAGGGAAAGGTCATTTGACATTAATGGGGTGGGCGTTATTATACTTTGAAAACCTTGTCAAGATAAATATGTTGACTTTCTTGACCTGTTTTTTCTTTTAATTACACTGGTCCACAGTATCATAGCATTGTGCAGAAGTCTTAAAACTCTGTCTATCCACCTGTCTTAATTACATTTTATTTGCAACTCAAGGACTTTATTTTCTTTAATTTGCAGTCGGTGACAAGTGTTAGAGGACTACTGCAAGAAAATATCGAAGGATGAGCGACCACAGCCATTCATTCTGTGCTTAGGAGAGAGTAAAGGTTCCCCTCAGCATTTGTTTGTGATAATTGAGAGACATCCAATAATGCAGTCCTCACTCCTCAAGGCAGTAGACTATTTGTTTTAAAGTCTGTAAAGTATGTGTTGGACAATAACTTCCAAACTCAATGTAAGGGGGTTTGGGAGTTTTTCCATGCTGAGGTATATGAACTTGGTTTTATCAAAAGTCGTTCACTGAGTGCCTTTGGAGCTTTCGCAGCAAACAGAAGTGTTTAAGGGTCAAAGTGTCTTGGAACAAACTTTTCAAATGGTTTCTCGGTATTAGCCTGACATGTTTACATTTTAAGGTTGCTTTTGTTTCATATATATTTACATATTAAAGGGAAATAGTAAATGTTTGCCTTGGTGAACTGTACCTACATAAAATCTGTTTTTTTTTTTTGTTGGGGGGGGGGGTGGTAGGGGGTAGATTTTTTATTGATACAGTGAAAGGTTGAGGCAGGGTTGGTTTATCAAACAAATATTCAATTTTGTGTGTTTATCAGATCAGGTGCCAGCAATGTCCCTATTATCACTTATAATTGTGATCTTGAAGCTGCTTTTATTTCTAGTATGTAGAATCAATGTGGGATTTACAACCATTTGGCTTTTGTTTGAAATTATCAGTGATATTATATTCACTTATTAAGACCAGAGTTGCTTGAAAGAGGCCAACATTAAGCTGTACATGATTGTGTGTTGCACCGGTACCTTGTGTAGTTGATGTCAACATACAGGAGGTCTTCTGTGGTCAACACATTTCAAGAACTGAAAATAGTAAACAATGGCAAAATATGGATAGCTAATATTTTCAGCTTTAATAATGTTGATATGTGTTTATCCCCATTGTGAGTTTATGAAATTATTGCTTCGGATCGAAGTCACAGATCATTTAACTAGGTAAATAGAGGTCAAGCACTGAATGCTGTGAGAATTCATGCTGGAGGAACAATCTGAAGTCGGCAAAGACCAGAAAAAATAAAAGTATGAAAACATATACTACTTGTTTGTTCTTTATCATTCTCTGTTTAAGCTTTATAACCTATTAAATAAAGCCAGTTGTATGAAAAATGTTACAATCCAATGTTTGTCTTGTATTAGTTAACCAACCACTATTATTTTTAACTAGCTGTTGGGCAAGAATCATTGGGTAAAGAAAAATCCATTGGTAAAAGGTTTTACACAACCATTGGGCAAATCGGTGACCAACATTGTTGGGTAAAGGCATTGGGCAAAGATGTTGGGCAAAGATGTTGGGTATTTATTTAACCGTTTGCTGGGCAAAATCATTAACCAACTTAGTTGGGCACTTTTTTGCCCAATATCAACCAGGAGGCATACGGACCCAACGGATGTGTAAATAATTGCCCAGGTTGTGGAATAACTTGCCCAACAATTTTAAGAGTGTAGCCTTTATGCCCGACGTTGTGTGTTTAGAGATCTACCTTCATTATCAATGTGACGAAATTGAAGACAAACTTATAACTTTCACTATACGTTCACATTTACAGCGTGTCTTCTACGATCATAAAAAGTCATTGGCTCAAGATATATATCAGCAAAACTCTCTATATAGTTTTTGTGACATCCATTCCATATAGTAACACCCAGGAGCGGCCGATGGAGATTCAATGTGTGTGTGTGTGCGCGTATGGAACGCCATGTTAAATTTATTCAATAATCTTCAATTTAAGTCAAGATATCTACATTAATTTCGGATATGTCGAATTAAATTGAAGTCTTCAGAAATTGCCATTTCGATATCTTGAACTTTATTTAAGATATCTCAAATTGATTTTAAGATGTCAAGAAATAGATTAAAAATATAAAAAATGAAAACATTATTAAGATATCTTGAATTGAATTCGAGATATCCAAGATTGAATTCGAGATATCAAGAATTCGAATTAGAGATATCCAACTTGAATTAGAGATATCGAGATTACAATTAAAGATATCCAAAATGGAATTAGAGATATCCTAAATTTAATTAGAGATATCGGGACTAAAATTAGAGATATCTAAAATTGAATTAGAGATATCGGGAATAGAATTAGAGACATCAAGAATTCGAATTGTAGCGCTAACAAGAAGAGCGCCATCTTAATCGGCAAATACATAATACTTATCGAATTTCCTTACAATCAGAAAATGTCATTGAAAGTGGAAGTACTGCTAAGACTACTTATTCGCGTTCATGCATTTAAGAGGAAAGTCACGTGTACCGGAAACTGAATTTTGGATATCTCGAATTCGAATTCTTGATATCTCTAATTCAATTTTGGATATCTCCAAGTCGAATTCTTGATATCTCGAATTCAAATTCTGATATCTCAAGTGCGTTTAAATTATTGATATCTGGAAATTTATTCGAGATATCTTAGAGTGAATTAGAGATATCTTCAAATGAATTAGAGATATCGGTAATTGTTAAATAAATGTTAAAATGGCGTTCAATACGCGAGCTCTTGTATTTACATCCTTACAGCGACATGTATAAGACTCAGACATAGGCCTATACCTACCGGGTACACATTCCATACGGGGTACAGGGGGAGGGGGTGGATTGTGAATTGTGGGGTGTGGGGTGGGGGAAGCGACGAGCAGTGGAAGATGCAACTTGGTTTGAAGAGGAAACAAAGTTTCAGTATCTTAAAACTTGGATTCTCTGCAGCATGCAAATTTATAGCACAATTTCCATTATTTACATGGTTTTTTTTTTTAACGAAAGGACCCTCTTAACTACACCTTTAAAATACACATTTAAATGGCAAAAGGGCACTTTTAATGACATATATTGGAACCAAACGTTTTCGTCTTCAACATAAGATCGTAGTGGTGCACTCGGTTTAAGAAAATTTAATACAATTTTAAGCTCTCGTTTGTTTCTATATACAATTCTGGATTTGTCATGACCATGATATTACTGTAAAATAGATTTTTGCTACATTATATTACAGGAATTTGATCCAATGTGATCTCAGATATGTGATGTCATTAAGCCAGATCTCCCCACAAAGGTTAATCTTCAAAATATGTTGTTTTTTGCTTCGTTATGAAATGTGATGCATTCGAAATGTGTGCTTACTCGTTGGTTATTATTAACTGTTACCAGGGCGGCATAAATTACTACCGGTTAATTGATGTAACCCGGCGGTCCTGGACCGAATTGAGACAAGCGGGAGCAAATTGATGCCTCGCGAGAAACTAGCAACTTTTTCAATACTACTGGAAATCGGCCAAGTTGAAGGGGGCGAAAAGTTCTCGAGTCTCCCAACCGGTAGCCTTAGCTAAGCCACCTAGCCTATGAATGTTCCAGTACTCTATTAATTCAATTCGGTTTTTATTCAAAAGGATAATTATCCAATAAACAAAATAAATAACAAATAAAAACAAAGACTTTCTAAACTCATTTGCGATTCCCAGATATATTGAACTTTTTAACTACAGTTTGGTCAAACTTATCTTAATTTGTGTTGGATAGTACGACGAGAAAATAGTTTTCGCCTTCTACTTTAGAAATATTGATAAAAATTAGTCGATTTCAAATACCTCACAGTAAAAAGAATTGCTTTTCAAAATAAACTGTTTTAATTTAAGTGTCAAAGTAGTACAATGTCATGTCATGACAGACAAAAATAAAAAGAAAAGAACAAATGGATGATTTACATCCGAACACACATGATTGTTGAATACAGTACATATCATTACAGCAACAAGAAAATGTAAATATGAGAGAAGAAATAAACGGGGCAAAAAGGTAAAAAGAAATCCAAACAATTTCATAATGTAAGTTTGGTTTAAAGAAAAGGAAAATTGTTAAAACATTTTGTGAATAAGAAATGCAATGACAATGTGGTTTTCATTCACGAATCCAGAAAAGTTGCAGGATTCATAGAGTAAAGGTAAATTTGGAGAACGCAAGACAGAAAAACCTATTCTGTTTCAATTGATTAGTTTCACAGTATAGGCAATATTTGAAGTACAATGTGACCTCACATAGTGTCAGAGAGGTACATTGGCCGTGACGGTTGTAAGAATGGAAAGTTAAAAGGTCATTGTGGTGACGTACTTAGCGATTATTAGTTATATGCATGGTTCACTATATAGTGGCCATGGGGCAGTAGATATCTTTATACATTAAATAATAACTAAACAAAACAAAGAAAACCAAATAATAGTGGCGGAAACATTTTGAAAAGCATATCCTAATGATATTGAATTCAAAACGGTACTGACTTATTGCAAAATGCTAAACGGGAGAAAATAAGATAAAATCTATCAAGCAATCTCCAGGATATATTATTTGAGTAATGTACAAATGTGGTTGAGAAGGCGAACATTATGTGACCCGTTCTATTTGTAGGATAAGATCATAATGTATCTCTTACTGTCCGAAGTCATTAGGTTCAGAACACACCAGTGAAGATATTTGATCATTTCTTTTTTAAATGCTAAACATATTACATAATATAGCAGAATATATAGAGAATGTAACATGGACCACAGTAACGTGGTTTGAATTTGATTTTATTTGAAAAAGTGATCTTCGACAACGGTGATACGGAATAAGATGAATAGGGTATATAGTAAGTGATGGGGTCGGGGGGGGGCGGGGTGGAATGTTCCTATTCAAATAATTTTGCTTATTTTATTTGTCGCATGAAGGAAGATAGAAACAATATAGAAGCACAATGCTGACATAACCAGTATCATTATTGTTTAAACGTTATACCACTTTTGATGAATACTTCGCTAAATACTGTGTGCTATAATCGAACTTAATTGTTCTATTGGTTTTAACCTAAGACGTCTTATGTAACCGAGATATTTTCAGTACTGAAATAAACGTACTTTAGCATTAGCAAGAGTAACATGTCCAGGATTGGTATATCGAGAGATACAAAGAGGAATATCCATCTCATTAGATGATGTTCCTTCATCACACACTTTGACAAACTCTCCAGTCTTCTTAAATTGTACAACCTTCCACTCTTTCGCAACTCCCTCACTGATGTACAATACCAGCCACTTAGAACCAGTCTTGATGATATTGATCGGTAGCATACCAGACATAGCTGACGGAAGCCTTAAAGTGCCACACTGCTTGACTTTACCATCAGCATCTATCAGTATGACGTCATCAAGACTTCGACCAATAATAGCAAATAAATTACCACAGTAAGCAACTCTGTATATAGCATTAGAGCGTACACAATCTCCTGTATCTATTACTCTTAGAGCAGATCCGGAGACATTGTACTCTCGAATAGAGTGGTCACAGCTGGTAGAGATGATAAACTCATCGTTAGAATCATTGTTTGGATAGTCTGTAGCGATACTGGTAATCCAGGAACCTTCAGGTACTTCATCGATCACCAATGATGAGACTGATTTTACAGAATCATACAGAAAACCTGTCCAGTGAGGATGTACAATATAGACAGTATTACCTACAGCAAATATTACGTGGTGTCTAGCATCATAATACATAGATGTATACGACATAACTACAGGATCATCGTGATTATCATTCTTCTCCAGATGTCTCCAGTATTCCTTACTGGAATTTTCAGGATCAATACAAATAAGAAGAATGCCCCCACTCGTTTGTCTATCATGAAATATATGTAATAACTGATTACTACCCAAGTTTACACTTCCTATCAACATACTGACTGTAATGCTACAGAATGCTCCATCATTGGGTATCTTCCTGTACAAGAGATCAACAGACCTATTTTTCAGCATCTCCTTCTGTTTCTCTAATTTATCTTTAATTTCGGCCGCCTTCTTCGTGCTTTTGCTTATCTTTTGGATTTCATCAAGAGCATTCTCGTGTGAAAATTTGTGACATTTAGTTACCATTGCGAGTTCGTTCTCTAAAATCTGCGATTCCTTTTTCTCTTCAAAGATCTGCTTTATGTCAGCTAATTCCTTCCCATCTAATACTTCTGTTTGCAGTCGCTTCATACTTTCAACTTTTTCAATGTGTGTCAAATAATCCATTTGAACTTCTTTACGAGATATTTCACGACAACGCGCCAAGTGCTCCCTCTTTCCTTCCCAAAGCTGCTCTGTCGAGGCGATCCCTGTTTTCAACGTTTCTAATTCTTTCATAAGGTTTCCACGGCGCTGACTTACTTCATTGGACTTTTTGTCGAGGCTAATGACGTCACAACCGGCATCCCGATTATGTGAGGTAAAGGCACAGTCTGGACAGATTTTTGAGTCACATGACACACAAAAATACTTCAATGGTAAGTCTTCATGGATGAAACATGTCTCCTGTGCCTTGACGTGACCTGAACAAACATGAAACAAATAGTTTAATGTATGTATTTTTTTAGACTTTTTAAAGGATCTTACTTTTAAAGACTGGGGGGGGGGGCGGGGTGCGGGTGGAGGTGAGTTGGTCATATAATGGAGGGGGAAGTTTCCAAAGAAAGTGAAAGATAAGGATACCCTCTATCAAATGTTCTCTCTGTACAGCGTGGTAGGTTATTCGTGTTCAGGATTCCCCGTTATTTATTTTATAATTAAAATTTGTGCAAATGAATGTACCGTAACATACCACTGGTCCGTATTTGTATTCAGAAATTTGAATGCATCTCACTCTGGAAGATTATTGTAAGTCACCCGTTCTTCTCCCCCCCCCCCCCCCCACCTCAAACAACATCACCATCACACACATGCATGACATTGCAACACATAGGAGGCAGAGGTGCGGGAACGTTACATTAAAATGATCAGAGGGCAGTGCATTGCCTCCTCCCACCTCCCCTCCTCCCACACAACCCTTGATTTTCTTACGTTAAATGTTAAATATGAGACCAGATGATGCTGTAATATTCCTATTTCAGGAAAGATTAATGATTTCGTGAATGATAAATCGCTTACTAAACTAAGCATCTTACTTCTTATAGGTTGGAACAAACACTCGTATGGTGGTGAGGTACAACGTAGGTTGTATATACTATTCTATTTCATAATAAAGGCATCTAATTTATTTCAAGAATATCATCCGCAATAAATCGAGAGAATTAGATTTATTACTTCGAAGTTCAAGAGGTCCAGTGTGGAGTACGTTGTGATGACCATCTCCATTTTGGTCAATATATATTGTTATGGTTTACTAGCGTAGATAACCACATGTAGTATGACGTATTTGTAAGTGATTGATATCGTTAATATATACAGGGCCGTAGCCACGGGTTGGGGTGAGGGGCATGGTAACACGTGCCTTCTCAACTTCTCTAAGTATTTGTCCCTCAATCTAAAAAATTGAATTCGTATAGACGATAAGACATGATAAGACATGTAATATCAATACAGGCGTTAATTAAACTGATCTTCCCTGACACTTAAAATGGGGGTAAATTTGGTTTTCAATCTCATTTATATCTAGAAGTCCTGCTACATGCCTGCTTTCGTTTATAACTTAGTAGTCTACCTGTTAGGTGCGTCTCTCTGTAATTCTTCAACAGATATGAAGCCTCCAACAGCCGAAGCTCGTCTAACCAATCGATAAGTACGTTAACCTTTTGTTCGTTGAGCAGGTCATGACCTTGCAAAGCAGCGAATAATTCTCTAGCGTTGGTTATCAACTCTCTCCTGGCAGGACTTATATCTTCACATAGGAAAGCTAAGTCCTGGACATTTTTCTCTGTCAAGACATCGGATACTTTCAGAAGAGTGAGTCTGAACGGCGACGTAGAACTTGATGACGTCATATCGAAGAAAGATTATCCCTATTACTGCAATTAAACAAAGCGATTCACTAATGAGTTGCGTGACAAATGAAATGGCACTCTCCAAAAACTTATTCAAACTGCAAATATTTCCTATCATTGTCCAGTACTTTGCATAAGTTCATTTGATTGTTGAAGTTAACTTTTCTCGTGCCTTCCCGCACGTTTTGTATGTTTACTTGTTTGTTATATTTCTGTGAAAACAAGGTTCAAGGAATTAAGTTTGTCTGTATAACATGAATATTAGTTTCTAGAAGTATCTATAAATACTTAGAATTTTATTAAAAAACAGTAATCTCCAGACATGAACTTATTGGAGGTATAATTGGGTAACGTTTTAAACTGTTATCAATTGAAAAACATTACTTGTTTACACGGAAGAGAGCCTCAATGCAATGCAGAGAAGGGTTTAGAATGTTTGAATATTAGAGCTGTTATTGGATTGTGTAATGTTATGACGTCAAAGACAACCGTTGCGAGCCGGAAATGCGTGTACCAGACTCCGTGTAAAAATTTAAAATATGGATAACATGCAGTATTGTGTTTATGATTGTATCGACAACCACCAGTTTCCTGACAAATTCGACGAGTCGGAATTGGGGAAAGGTCGCTTTCGCTATTTTGTTATGTGAATACAATACTAGTCTCTTACTGTCTTTATTCTTCGTGCACAGTTTCAATGTTACATAATTATTAGAACGAGATACAATATCCAACCAAAAGATATGAAACAAAACTAAAAATGTGTCAGTAGAACCGCTGATGACTTAAATATAAAGTTATATAGTAATATTGGCGAACTGTCAAAGCCAAAGCCAAAGCCAAAGTCTACAACAACGAGTCGAAGCGGTGCAACCTCTGTCTCACTGAAAAACTCATCATTATCAACGCAAACAAACGGACCCTCCTGAACAAACGCCCAGAGCTCATATCGAAGTGCCGCCACGAAAACAAGTTCTACATAAACAACTCCAGTCCAACCACCAAACACCGTCAAGGGAACCACACACATCGAAGGAGCGAGCACCGTAGGAAGGCAAAAAAAAACCCAACAACAGAACGGACGCAAAAGAGAATACACCAACAGCCGAACACCGAAGAAAGTCTAACAAACCCACCAACAGAACGGACGCAAAAGAGAATAAACCGGCAGAACAATACACCAACAACTCTATAATCCCGGCAACCCCGACGAGGATATTCATGGAGCATAACGTGAAGCTACCAGTTGTCTGACGATCGCTATGAACGCGTGAAACTCCGAGTTACAACTACTAGTGTTCCACTAGTCTCAACTAGTATCAACATATATATATATATATATATATATATATATATATATATATATATATATATATATATATATATATATATATATATATATATATATATATATATATATATATATATATATATATATATATATATATATATATATATATATATATACATATATATATATATATATATATATATATATATATATATATATATACATATATATATATATATATATATATATATATATATATATATATATATATATATATATATATATATATATATATATATATATATATAATATAATGAAAATTCACGCTTACTCCAAAAGAAAATATTATTAGAGAAAACCAGAGAAATAACATATGACTCATAATTGACAAATAAGGAGAAAAGCTTTAAAAAATATATTGGAACTTTCGGTCCCCCTGGGACCTTCGTCATCAATACTTGGCAGTCGAATGAAAGGTACAAAGTGTAACACAATGAAAGTATGACGCTAGACAAGTGTAAGTTGCATTGAAGGAATTAAAACCAAATAAACCATGACTATACAGAGAGCGGATTAAGGAGCAAAGAACGGATAACATATGCTTGTTAGAACTGATAGTTGTTAAGGGGTCCCAAGTCTTTGTTGAGGCCGGTGATGTGAGATTTAATACGAAAGATCCAATCGATTTCTTTACGTTTACGTTTAGTAGCTGATTTGAAGTTCGAGGCAATTAAAATACATTTTAAGTTTTTGAGAGAATGACTATGAAGGTTGAAATGTTCGGAAACTGGGAATCCTGCAAAGTTATCACGAATAGATTTTTTGTGATTATTAAAACGTAAGCGGAACCGGGAACCTGTTTCACCTACATAATTGCCCTCTTTGCAAAGTACACAGTAGAAAATGTAAGAGAGGGAAGGGGTCTTAGACTAAAGTCAACATTGGGAATCTTGACCACGGTGCCTGGGGTAATATGAGGGCATATTTGGCATCGAGGTTTACCGCAAAGGAAATTGCCTGCGGAGGTGGAAACTGAGTGGGGGAGTCTGGAGGAAGTGAGTAGAAATTAAAGGTTATGGGGTTGACGAAATGCTAGCATGGGGGTACCTTAAACGATTCTCCTACAGACTGATCGTCATTCTCTCAAAAACTTAAGTAGTTTTTTAATGCTTTGAAAGTAGTTCCTTTAGTGCCGATCGCTTCTCGGCCTTTTGGCTAAGATCATGTGTAGTATCTGTTCCCTTTCGAGGGGAATGGTGATGCACACCCGACGATGATCACACAGTCACAGTCCCGATGCAAGAGGACTGGGGCTGAGGAGCCGATCAGTCGTTTGGTAGTTTTGTTTTCGTGCCCAGGTTCTTTCCTGGGCGACTTTTCCTTAAAAAAAGTGCCATTTAGCGGCGACAAAAGCGCAAAAGCCTCCACCGGGATTCGAACCCGGGCCTCCCGATCTGTACACGGACACCCTTACCACTAGGCTATGGACGCTGTATATATATATATATATATATATATATATATATATATATATATATATATATATATATATATATATATATATAAATACAAAGCGTTCGTGCATTTGAGAGGAAAGCCACGTGTACCGGAACCTGAATTTTGGATATCTCGAATACGAATTCTTGATATCTCGAATTCAATTTCTGATATCTCAAGTATGTTTAAATTATTGAAATCTAGTGGAAATTAATTCGAGAAATCTAAGAGTGAATTATAGATATCTTTAAATGAATTAGAGATATCGGTAATTGTTAAATAAATGTTAAAATGGCGTTACATACGAGAGCTCTTGTATTTACATCCTTACATGGACATGAATAAGACTCAGATATAGGCCTATACCTACCGGGTACACATTCCATACGGGGCACAGGGGGAGGGGGTGGATTGTGCATTGTGGGGGTTGGGGTGGGGAAGCGACGAGCAGTAGAAGATGAAATTTTGATTTAAAGAGGTCACAAAGTTTCAGTATCTTAAAACTTGGATTCTCTGTAACATGCAAATGTATAGCACAAAGTCCATTATTTACATGTTTTTTTTAACGACAGGACCCCCTTAACACATTTTAATGGCAAAAGGGCACTTTTAATGACAGATATTGGGACCAAACGTTTTCGTCTTAAAACATAAGATCGTAGTGGTGCACTCGGTTGCAGGAAAAATAACAAAATTTGAGACAATTTTAAGCTCTCTTTTGTTTCTATATACAATTCTGGATATGTCATGATAGAACTGTGAAATAGATGTTTGCTTCATTAAATTACAGGAATTTGATCCAATGTGATCTCAGATCTGTGATGTCATTAAGACAGATCTCCTCAAAAAAGTATAATCTTCAAGGTATACTTTCCTTTGCTTCGTTTTGAAATGTAATGCATTCAAAATGTTTGCTTAATCGTTGGCTAACTCTCACCACACTGAAAACATAAACTAGTCAGTAACGCTACGGACTAGTGAATAACTAGTCAGTACACTAGTCAGTCATTACCGACTAACTAAAGTGTGCTAGAGTAGTCACGGCAATTAGTCAGTCAAGACCGACTAGGGAATAATTACGACCGACTATTTTATGGGTACTGACTAACGCCAATAACCTCGACCGACTAGCAAGTCTGGACTGACTAACTTGACCGACTAGCATTTTAGACTGACTAAGTATCCGACGTTTACAAAACTTTTCGCGGTAACAAATACACACACATAATTGGTCAACGTTTTGCGTTAAAATTTAGTGAACCAATCATAAGCACGTATTGCAACAAATGCATTGAATATGCAGATTTATCCCGTTCATGCGTTCGATCATGCGGCCGGCCGGTGGCGCGTCTGTACATGTGGCTTATAGTATATATAATAATATAGTACAGCTAGACGAGACTCAATTTACTACTACCATACCAAAGATAATTCACCGAAGGTGAAATATCTTTGCTACTACTACTACTACTACTACTTCTTCTATATGCTGGTTCGCTCGCAAGTGTACCGGTGCTGCAAATTCGTTTCCTCGTTATGATGGAGATCGAAGGGAGCATTCGCTGAGTAAAATCGATGAATTCATGACACTTTTATTTGTCAGCGTAGCAAAGGCCTAGCATAGGCCACAGGCTTTGTAACATTAGGCTATATACTTACTATATAATATATACTGCAGTAGTAGTATATAGTCTAATGTTACAAGTGCCTGTGGCATAGGCTAGGCTAATTAAGCCAGGCCTACTGAGTACTGAAGAGTGTACCGTAGGCTACTAGTACTATTAGTACTACTACTACTAGCACTGCAGGGTATACGCTCAAAACGTCCCCTGATCAAAACGTTCCCGCCTTTTTACCTACCAAAACGTCCCCGCTTTTTTACCAAAACGTCCCCGTTCTATATATATGCAGAACCAAAACGTTCCCAGGGTATGTAGGCTATAGGCTAGGCCTATATACAGAAAATATGTGATACTGATAGCCCTACTCGAAGATGACGAGTTCTGATGTCTGATTGAATGGAAGATAAAATATATAGGCCTAGCCTATTCAGAGAAAGGCGACATAAAATAGAATTTTAGTAATTGTTGATTGTAAATTTGTAGTCGCGTGACAATCGGGGAAAACGGAAAGAGTTTTAGTAACGAATGTCAGGGACATTCGGAGTTAGGCTGGCTGGATAAAAAGAATAGAATTTCAGTAACAGATGCATTGTAGTAACATGTTAATCGGGGGGAAATGGAAAAAGTCACGTAATGAATGTCGGGGACACTCGGAGTTAGGCTGATAGGTTAAAGAGATATAATTTGAGTAATGGATGTATTGTATAAATTTATAGCAACGTGTCAATCGGGGAAAATGGAAAGAGTTTAAGTAACAAATGTCGGCGCCCATACAAAAAAGTCCTGCAGGAATCCTGCAGGAATCCTATAGGATTCCTGCATATGGAACAGGATTCCCTCCAAATGGAGATTGAAATATAAACCACTTAGTGTTAGAAACTTGATTTTTTCATTGTAGAGCAGGATTCTTTTACAAAAATACATGATTCTTGAATTCACGATAAAAACTCTTCATTTACAAACATGAATCCTTCAAATGCAAGCAGGAATCCTTCAGCCACAGTCTGGAATCCTTCATACACATGCAGGATTCTTTCATTTACGTACAAGAATCCTTCATATGCATGCAGGATTCCATGATGCTTGAACAGGAATCCTTCATAAGCATGCAGGATTCCTTTATTTACGTACACGAGTCCTTCATATGCATGCAGGATTCCTTAATACACAAACAAGAATCCTTCGTAAACATGCAGGAATCCTTCATTAACCTACAAGAATTCTTCATACACATGTAGGAATCCTTTATACAAAATAATTAGGGTTGCATACAAAAATCCTTCACATATGCATACAGGACTCCTTCATATACATGCAGGAATCCTTCATACTGTATGCATGCAAGAATCCTTCATTCGCGTTGTACATGTATGAGTTTTGAAATTTAGAGAAATTTATCTCTATTATTTTCTCTCCCTCTATTAATTAATAGAGGCACTCCATTACGTTGTTTACTAGAAATATGCGAGAATGTATTTACATTGTACCCATGACTTTTAAAAGACTCTGCAAGATATTTTACAGGATTCTGGAGTCAATATACATGGATATTAACAGGATTGTGCAGGATTGTCTTTAAAGTTTATGCAAGATAATTTACAGGATCGTACATGACTTTTAAAAGACTACAAGATCATTTACAGGATTGTACATGATTACTAAAATGTTATGCAAGATAATATACAGAACTTTTAAAAGACAATGCAAGACAATTTACAGGATTGTAAAGGACTTTTAATTTTACAAATTACAAGATTTAACAGCAGTTTTGAAAGACTATTTACAGGATTGCATTGGACTTTTAATATATTTTCATAAAAAATTACAGGATTGTGCATGACTTTTAAAGGACTATGCAAGACAATTAACAGGATTGTGCAGGATTATGAAAAGATTATGCAAGATAATATATAGGATTGTACAGGACTTTTAAAAGAATATGCAAGACAATTTACAGGGTTGTGCAGGATTATTAAAAGATTATTCAAGATAATTTACAGGATTGTACAGGACTTTTGAAAGACAATGCAAGACAATTAACAGGATTGTGCAGGATTATTAAAAGATTATGCAAGATAATATACAGGATTGTACAGGACTTTTAAAAGAATATGCAAGACAATTTACAGGGTTGTGCAGGATTATTAAAAGATTATTCAAGATAATTTACAGGATTGTACAGGACTTTTGAAAGACAATGCAAGACAATTAACAGGATTGTACAGGACTTTTTAAAGATTATGCAAAAAGAATACAAGATTTAACAGGAATTTAGAAAGGCTATGCAAGATAATTTACAGGATGGAACCGGATTTTTCAAAGACTGTGCAAGAAATTATACAGGATTTTAAAAGACTATGCAAGATAATTACAGGATCATAAAGGACTTTTCAAAGATTATGCAAGAAAATTTACGTGATTGTACAGGACTTTTGAAAGACTATGCAAGACAAATTACAGGATTGTGCAGGATTATTAAAAGATTATGCAAGATAATATACAGGATTGTACAGGACTTTTAAAAGAATATGCAAGACAATTTACAGGGTTGTGCAGGATTATTTAAAGATTATTCAAGATAATTTACAGGATTGTACAGGACTTTTGAAAGACAATGCAAGACAATTAACAGGATTGTACAGGACTTTTAAAAGATTATGCAAAAAGAATACAAGATTTAACAGGAATTTAGAAAGGCTATGCAAGATAATTTACAGGATGGAACCGGATTTTTCAAAGACTGTGCAAGAAATTATACAGGATTTTAAAAGACTATGCAAGATAATTACAGGATCATAAAGGACTTTTCAAAGATTATGCAAGAAAATTTATATGATTGTACAGGACTTTTGAAAGACTATGCAAGATAATATACAGGATGGAACCGGACTTTTCAAAGACTGTGCAAGAAATTATACAGGATTTTAAATGATTATGCAAGATAATTTACAGGATTGTACAGGACTTTTAAAAGACTATGCAAGATAATATACAGGATTGTACAGAATTTTTGAAAGACTATGCAAGATAATTTACAGGATTGTACAGGACTTTTGAAAGACTATGCAAGGTAATATACAGAATTGTACAGGACTTTTGAAAGACTATGCAAGAAAATTTATATGATTGTACAGGACTTTTGAAAGACTATGCAAGATAATATACAGGATGGAACCGGACTTTTCAAAGACTGTGCAAGAAATTATACAGGATTTTAAATGATTATGCAAGATAATTTACAGGATTGTACAGGACTTTTAAAAGACTATGCAAGATAATATACAGGATTGTACAGAATTTTTGAAAGACTATGCAAGATAATTTACAGGATTGTACAGGACTTTTGAAAGACTATGCAAGGTAATATACAGAATTGTACAGGACTTTTGAAAGACTATGCAAGAAAATTTACAGGATTGTACAGGACTTTTGAAAGACTATGCAAGATAATTTACAGGATTGTACAGGACTTTTGAAAGACTATGCAAGATAATTTACAGGATCGTAAAGGACTTTTAAAAGATTATGCAAGAAAATTTACAGGATTTTTGAAAGGCTATGCAAGATACCATACAGGATGGAACCGGATTTTTCAAAGACTGTGCAAGAAATTATACAGGATTGTAAAAGATTATGCAAGATAATTACAGGATTATAAAGGACTTTTAAAAAATTATGCAAGAAAATTTACAGGATTGTACAGGACTTTTGAAAGACTATGCAAGATAATATACAGGATGGAACCGGACTTTTCAAAGACTGTGAAAGAAATTATACAGGATTTTAAAAGATTATGCAAGATAATTTACAGGATTGTACAGGACTTTTAAAAGACTATGCAAGATAATATACAGGATTGTACAGAATTTTTGAAAGACTATGCAAGATAATATACAGGAATGTACAGGACTTTTGAAAGACTATGCAAGATAATTACAGGATCATAAAGGACTTTTAAAAGATTATGCAAGAAAATTTACAGGATTGTACAGGACTTTTGAAAGACTATGCAAGATAATAAACAGGATGGAACCAGATTTTTCAAAGACTATGCAAGAAATTATACAGGATTTTAAAAGATTATGCAAGATAATTTACAGGATTGTACAGGACTTTTAAAAGACAATGCAAGATAATTACAGGATTGTTTAGGGCTTTTAAAAGGTTATGCATGACAAATTAAAGGATTGTTCATAATTTATGAGAGAGAAGTTCTTCCAGTTTATAATTTAATACGCAGCATACACCTGCATTATTTTGATGTGATTGAGATGAGCTCGCATCTATATTTAGATCAGTGATTCATAGTCACTGAAAGTAAAACGCATATTGCCAAGTCAAGATTAAGGTTAAAATAAGTAATGTATAATTTATACTGTGATTCATCTTTTCCTAATTTATCGTTATTTTAAATTTTTGATATAAATTAATTATATTCATAATTTTCAGTGACACGAAACTCTCAAATTGGGAGGTCTAAGACAATTTTCTCCATTTTTGATAATCACATTGTGTACGAGGTTAAAGTTGACCTTTGACTCCAACACCATATTCAATTCGAAACCGCGAAGCAACGCGTAGGCAGCTGTTTAACTTTTGCACAGCGTAAGCATTGCCTGGCATAGTTTCACACGATCACTCTGATACAAATAAATTGATTTACAAAATAATTTTTGTGGAAATTTCTAAGCAACTTTCAACTGTTACTCACCCAAGAAGGTCTACAGAAGAATGGAATTATTTATCGCCTACCTGTTATTCCTTAAACTTGGAGGTAAAACTAATGTTAATTGTTAGGCCACTAGTACTATTATGGTTAGTGTAACCGTCGTTAGGCTGGCGTTTTGCAATGCACAAGTGCAATGACAGTGAGTAGCTGAGGCTTCTACTGTGGCATTCTTAACACCAAACTGCATTATACATCAGTTAACATAGTGTTATGTGTGTTTTGGGCTAGATTGAACACAGTGGCACATCATCTTCTATGTATTTCCAAACAAATGCTGGGACTAAGACTCAATACTTTATTTGAAGCCTACACTCATTTGGTAAAGAATTCCTGTAGTTTCCCATGTGAATCTAATGGGTACAGGGTAGGGCCTGTAGGCTATGTAGTATGTGGTTGAATAAAGCAAGGCTAAATCTTCAAACATACAGTACTAGTACAGTAGGCTGAACAAATTATGTTGGCTAGTCACCGGTATTATATACTTTAGCACTACTAGGCCTAGTAAGACTAAATGAAAGGATCGAAAGACAAACTTAGTGTAACAAAGTACTGATTCTTCTCTAGCCTAGATCTGAACAGGCTTGTTCATGTTAAGTGAGCAAGCAATATAACAACTAAAAACGATTAGGCCTATAGTATAAATATAGTAAGACGGGGTAAAAAAAAAACGTTTCCTTAAAGTTTAACATAAAACTCGTTAGGTAGATGCTTAGGTAGATATTTTAGCATTGTCAGTTGACAAGTGGGATTAACTTCCTAAATAGCCATAATAAAAAATTTCAATCACATTGAGCAAAGGAGAAATTCCAGAAAAGGGGTGGTTTTTTTTTAACCCGGCTGTTAGTCATTTTGGGGTAAAAAAAAACCCTGCTGGGGTAAAAAAAGTCCACACTGTTAAAACAACATACTACCAAAGAAAATGTGCAATCCCACCAGAAATATTTTCAGCACACTTTAGAAAAGCTTTATTTGCGCATTTTCAATTCAGTTCTGCATGAATTGACCTATTGCCAAACGATAAACTCAGGGAAACAAACCCCACCTTCCGATACTATGCAAGATTCTATCAAGACTGTTTAATACCCCCTAAAACATTATTGACCATGTTTTATGAGTTTTATTCTATATATCAGTATTACATCAAGCTGTGGGGTTGGGACTTAGGGTAGAGAATAATTTAGGGCTCTAAAAATAACAAGATAACCATATACAGCAGACATATATTGTGTTAGGCTATAACACTAGGCTAACATAGAAATAACTTAGGTTAAGAACAGGCAACAGTTAGTTATAAAAATGTAAATTATTATATTGGTAGAAATTAGAGGAGCATAGATGTACTCCCTGTGTCAATCATATAGCAATTCTAACATTCTGTGATAAATATAAACCATTTTGGGAGGAAATTAGGACTGGTCTTTTTTTATCCCAAACGGACACTAAACCCTGGGGTAAAAAAAACCCACGTCATTCGAGAAAACTGGCAGGTCGTGCAGGTAATTACATTACTGATTCATGTAGGTACACCTCTTGTTATCATAACCAAGAAACAAAAACCTCTATATCAGTTCTAATATTTTTGCGGGATAAAGTTAAAGGACAGTGTTTAGAACTTAAAAATTTGCTATTTTTAGAGTATGGGAAAAATCGGCGCTAAAAGTATCGGTACGCCGATGGAAAAGAATAGTAACAACCAATAAAGTATGTCAGAATTGACTTGGGCACCATGGTTTTCACATACACCATACAAAAATGTGTTTCTATTTCTCACGACTTGTAGTTGGGGGTGTTTTTTTTTTACCCCAACTACCCCTGTGGTTTTTTTTTACCCCGTCTCACTATAAGTTGGTTCAGTGCATTTTTGTTTCTAAAATTTTATATTTTTAGATCATTAAAACAAACAAAGATTTAGCCTATGTTGTATTATCTCTGTAGTCTGGGCATTTGATTCTGGTTGCAATGATGAGGACACTCTGGTTCAAATGTTCAGCTTTAAACAGTCTGCATCAAAATTTGGAATTGCTTTTTGAGACTATTGTGGAAGCAAATCTCACAACCTTTTTGTGGTAACAACTTTATTTCATTTTCTTCAAATGATGAATACTTCTTCTTTGCTGTTTCCTTTTTCCAGGAAGAATTGAAAAGCCAAATATCCAGGTCAAGGGTGAGGTTTCCTGTGATGTACTACACTAGTGTGGAGGCAGCAACAGAAGTGGAGAAAAGTGTTATATATGGCTTAAAGACATTTTGTGTTAAGTTGATATATGTGTACCCTTTGCAGGACCAAAGGGTTTATCCGAGAGTCCGAAAGCAAAGGAACAAGTGCCATAGAGAAAAAAGATGGAAGAGTGAGTTTAACTATTGTACCCAACTGTGTAATGACAATAAAGATACTTTTCATTACCTGTTTTAAAAGAAAAACAGTCTGGTACATCATTTACGTGCAAGCTTCATGAGTTAGGCGAATTTTAACAGACTTGGGATGATTATTTACATTATAAACATGATTATTAAGCTTTGAAAAATAACTTGGTGTTATACTGTGCAAAGCAAATAATTATTTGGATAAGCTGCTATTCCTGGCTTGTAATTTGAGGGACCTAGAATTAAATGTTTACCTCCCAATATGTTATAAAATTTTAATATATGTTTATGATAATGTGAGTTATCATGTGCTAAATCTGTATCTATGCTTACACGTACAGTATATCATATTTTCTGTTCACAGGTTAATATTGGTGCATTTTGGCTTCCTGAAGACAAGTGGGAGGCCATTTGTAGTTAAGAGAAACACTCTATGTTCGTGAAACTTTACTGGTGTCAATTTGGGGTACCAACACTTTAAAATGAAAGTCGTGAGGAACTCTTTCCCAAGATTCAACAGTGACAGAGATGCAAAACCGCTGTTGTCTCCAGTGAAGGTTGATGCTATGAAAGGTTAGTCATTATGAAAAGCTTTCAAACGAGTAACATTTATATTACAAGCTCATGACTTAGTACATAAGTGTACAAAATAATTTACTGGATAAGCTGTTTTCCAGGAGTAAATCATTTTGTAACACTGACAGAACTATTAATCAGTAGGATTATGCATTCCAGTAGCTACCATGGTGGTGTAGTTTTTCCAACCAAAAGATTGAGCGAACCCAAATTCTAAACCAAAACAAAAATTGTCCGTCTAATGTTTAGAAACAAAAGCTAGCTTGCCCTTTGCGAAGGGCAAAAGATCAAATGCATGCAAAACTGAAAAGACATTCTTTGTGTTGGTATATATATGAAGTTGCTAAAATCTCTGCTAATTATAGAACCATCTTTGGTGGTAGAAGTTCTTTACCATTATGTTATTTAAGCTACCTAGCTATTGCATTTCTTTCTGATTATAATGGAATACATAACCTCACTTGAAATTTCAAGTTTGTACAATTATGTTTATTGCTGTTGGTAAGCATACTACCTATATGTTGTTATAAGTTCATGGTCAGTAGAGGTCTAACTCTAAAATGCTTGTCAATGCTATAACTCAAAAAAAGAAAGTTGCTTTAAGTCATGGTGTATATTTTGCCCTTTGAGGGTTTCAGAACTTTGTGATTGTCATAATTCATAATTGTTGCTTCAACTTCAAAGTTCATCTTTCAATTAGGTGAGAAGGTTTTTCCTTTGGATTTGAGACAAAAGAATGTACTTGGTTGGACTGTGATTGCTAGTCCATACAGGTTGGATACCAACAGAGATAAATATTGTGAGACATTCTAAACCCCAGGAAAGTTTGAACTTAACTTTCCATGAAAGCACTCATCTAGCAATGCAAGAGAGTTTTATGATCACACTATTACTGTAAATCATGATAAGTCAATTCTTAATTGTTCATTCACTTTGTTTCTTGCAGCACGGAACGTTTGAAAGAAAGCTGCAATTTACTGAGGGAGCTGCAAGATTCAGCAAATACATATCCGAGAAGCTGACATCGATCATAAAACAAAGAAGGCCTTTAAACATTAGTACCATATTATTTGTTTTCAATGGATATTGCTTACCATTAAACAGTTTTTAGTTTCATTCAAACTGACAGCATATTGCTGTCACTTAACTTGTTAACTTGTACCGTCGAGTCGTGTCTGACCCTCGATGACCATGGCTTTCATCCTCCAATCCCTCCGGCTCCTGGTTGCCCCTCGCAGTCCATCCAGAGTCAGCCCAGTTGCCTGCTTGACACCATCCATCCAAAGTGGCTGTCACTTACAAGTTAACTTTTCAGAGGAATTTTTCCAGACAGTTCTTTTTTCAAAGTGGGAAGTCCTGTGCAATCCTGTAAATTATCTTGCATAGTCTTTCAAAAGTCCTGTACAATCCTGTATATTATCTTGCATAAGTCTTTCAAAAGTCCTGTACAATCCTGTAATTATCCTGCATAGTCCTTTAAAAATCCTGCAAATTTTCTTGTAGGAATCCTACATAAACCCTGCAGGATGTGGCCAAATCCTGGCATAATTCCTGCATAAAATCCCGCAGGATTTTGTGCAGGACTTTTTTGTATGGGCGGACATTCGGTTTTAAGCTGGCTGGTTAAAGAAATAGAATTCCAGTAACGGATACATAATATTGGGTCATTCCATATCTAATGACCAAATTTTGGAATATGTTGTAGTTCGACATCTTCCAAAAATCCCCAAATTTATTGTATGATTGGAACACCATACAATAAGCATATTCTGAAAATTTCAGTTGCATTGCTTCACAATTGGCGGATTTATCACACTTTGAAATTCCACAATTTGTCGCCACCGTGGCATTTTGGCATTTTCTTGACTTTTGAGGTCTCATTTCTCAGCAATTAAACATCCTACTACCTTTCTAATACAGATGCATATAGATTCTATCCAATAGAACAGGAATATAAAAAATTAGGCTACAAAAATATTGTTAGGTTAACTTAAAAGTGTCAAAAAATTCAATTTGTGTACTTTTCACTAAAAACATTTGCTATTTTTTATGATGAATTGCTCCTAAACCATTGCTTCAGGGTATTGATTCTTTCAGAGGCTATTATTTGTAGTACATATAATACAAAATAATGATTACAATGCTTTCCTATACTATACTTGCAAGTTGTGCAACTCTAAAGTTGCTATTTCATGCTGCGATTCAGCATGAGGTAGGGGTTTTGATGCCAATTTTTCTACCAAAGTAACCATGTTAGAGTTGTCAGGGGTTGATACCTTAATTATAAGTATAACGTTCTTACAACTAAACCAACTTCAGGGTTCTAGCTTTTCTCAATATTAATTTATGAAGTTGTTAAGTTGCTCCGATGTACAAAAGAGGTCGTCTTTGAAGGCCAATAACTCAAAACGCGTCATGTTGAAAAATCTGATAATTTTTTTCTGGAAGAGATTTAGTACCACCCTGTTTGTACAAAAAAAATCAGGAGGGTGTTTTGCCTTATTTTGAAATGAAAATTCCTCAAAGTTTGGGATTAAAAAAAAAACAAAAAACGTTATAGCCTGTTTGATGTTCCACGTGTATTGAGCCTGGGTATTGTACTTCAAGGTCATTCAATTCAATACTGTGCAGTTTTTAATTTCATATAAACAAATACTATTTGCAATGTTATTGTCTGTTTCTGGTTTAATTCATTTAATTAAAAGACTTAACTATAAAATGAATGCCAACCTGTACATACATGTACAGTGTGTACAGTACATACAGCCTATTGTGTAGACATTCATGTTTGTTTGTTTGTTTGTTTTGGTTTTTCAGATGCTATGGAAGCATAGACTGCAGTACAAATTCCAGAATAAGCGTAAGCCTCGGGACCTGAAGATTGAGGCTGTGCAGAAGAAGTTGAAAGCAGAACGAAAGCCACATTCACCTCCACCTTCTGCGGTGGACCCCCCAACTTACTGGGGAATGAAAAACTACCTCCCCAGTCGCCCTGCCTCGGAGGATGACCTGACCATAGCCACCCATATAGGGTGGCTGAATGCAGAAAAGAGAAGAAAACAACCAGATTACAAGACCGTGTCCTGCTCCATGACAAAGACCCTGGCAGACAGGAGAAAATGGATCATTTCATCCAAACCCAAACCAACGTTGGATGAAATCCAGGTCAAATACCCCTGGTTATTTGACGAGGACCAGGTAATTCAAATTTCTTGCTTGGCGGCTAAAGGGATCAAAGCAACTTTTCCGTCAAGAAGCATCCAATTCCTATTCATTTGTGTCTTGCGACATTAATTTAATTTTTATATTTGATATTAATTATCAATCTCAAGTTTCTCAGAGTCGTTTGATATCTATACATGTATTAACTGCTGTATTTGCCAAGGCAGTAGCAATTAATTCACACTAGGCTATAACATTCACCAGTTCATGTGTATAAAACGATCAGAATGAAAATAAATCTTCAAACAAATATCGCTATATTTGCCACGTGACCTAGATGGTTCCAAGGGCAAGAGTTCACTGCCGATTCGACGGGAGCAAGTTTGGTCTTTGGTAGAAATAAGCGGTTCCCATCCCGTCTTTGTTTTCTCCAACTCTCACGGGAGCTATTTCACTGCTCAGGAGAGCCAGACGACACACACCCTGATTTTGATTTCCTGTAGGATTCTGTCTGTGAGGGGGGGGGGGGGCTAATTTCGGAAGAAGACTACGAAGCGTCAGCTCTGCCAATTTTTCACAAATGATGACCCAAATGGAGCCATTTTGGTTCACCATTTTTACACTTTTGCATTATTTTGTGTGTGCGTGTCATTAGCGCGTCATTAGCGTGTCATTAGTGGACCTATCTGAGATTTGGCTTTTGCGACTGCACCCCCCCCCTTCCCCCCTTACCACCACCAATCATGCCCTGATAATGTAAAACTGTTCGCATAAATTTGTTATTGTTCCTTTCTCTTCAGATGTCAGAGGAGATGCAGAGAATAAAAGATGATGTGCTCCCACTGCAGAAGCGTCTGGCGAATGGACTAGACAAATACGCCACTGCCCTGATAAGGAGAGGACAAGGGAAGAGGAACCCTCACAGATTTTTTGAAGAGGTTGTTTCTGCCATACCTCTCTTCCAGGCAGAAAAAGACCAAGCAGGTACCATGATTCATTTCATAATGATATATAACAGCGTTTAAATCCAATAAAATGTGGCTGCCTACTGGATGTCCCCTTGCACTATAGGTGGAAAATGTGAGATTCCTGTGAACTAGAATGTATGGGAGAGACATACAGGTAGGTATTGGGGTGCTAATAATAACAGGTGGAGAAAAACATGTTGATTAGAGAGGCAATTTCCTATTTTTTTCCCTCAAATATCCAAGCCAGGTAAGTTGTGGCTATTTTTAAAGTGACTTATCTCTAACATGACAGGGTTTCCGCCATAACATTGAAAGAGGGTGGGGTTAGGGGTGTTTTGTAGCTCATGTTGCCGACGGCAGTAACATTGCGATCTTGCAGCGGTTACCAAACTGACGCGAGGTCAATGTTTGCACTTGTATACCAGGAGCTCAGTGAGTGTGTGCAGTCCCATCCCATCTGACACAAAAATAATTACACTTGTGTGTTAGAGAAGAAGGACTAATTCAGGATTCCGGTTTGTGTTCCTTGTTGAAGTGAGTGCATTCCATAAGCTGTTAAGAACACACCAATCCTGATTAATATAACTTCGCTGCCAAGCCACTCAACTGTATCTTATTCTTATTCATACAGTAATATTTTTGGAAGCAAATAGTAGCAGTGTATTCTCTCCTCAGCTGTTAAATAAACTCACTGAGCTCCTTAAATTGTTAAAAGAAATACATAGTAATTACCTTCTTTTTTTCTTTTCTACAGAAGCAACTTTGGAGGCTGCATTACTTTCCATCCCTGGGCTATTTCAAGAGCTGATCACTGACATTTTTCGTTCCAGTTGACAAAACGGTGAGTGTTTTTGATTTAGCAGTATTTCTCTTATACCATCTCCAACCTCAACATGTGCATGTGAGCAACTCGCTAATATTCCTTCAGCGGATAATCCTGATGATCGATGATCAACTCCCTGTTGAAGGACAATAAGGATGCAAGTGAACAAACTAAATGCATGTTAAAGTGATATACTTGACATGTTGAACATAGCTACAAGAATCTGTGTTTGGCTACCAGGCAAGCTTTGGGGGTGATGTCCATTACAGAGACATCACATACTAGGCAAATGGCATAGTGAGGAAGGGTGGTCAGTTCCTCCCCCCCCCCCATTGAAAACACCAGGTCCTCAAAAAAACTCCTCATTCACTAGTGGAAAAAGCCAGGAAATGTAGAACTTGTCAACTAGTATTGATTTTTACATTTCAATTTTTTTCCAGTTACAATTTTTTTCAATTTTGGCATAAAAACCTGCTACTTTGTGTGATAACACCATTTGTCCATTACATAATTTTATAATATTTTGTAATATGGCCAGTATTTGTTGCATGTTCAATGCAGCATTGTGATGTTTTGTGGTGCCCATCCATCATGGTCATATTGTCAAATTGGAAGGCTGAAAGGTAATGGGTCATGGAAAATACTAATTTTGTCATGGAAAACAATTTAATGATAGTAATTGCATTTTAAGATTTCTGTACAATTTTCTGTACCTTCGTGTTAATCTAACATGTTCAATTGACACAGGGTTCTATAGAAGAGTAGTTGTCACGACTCCCACCAAATGATTACCTGTATATTTGAGCGAAGGTAAGGGCTTCGTGAAAGTTTATCCATTTCCATTTAACTTTTTAGTCAGATATCGTAATATACCTCCAAGCAAGACTGTCCAATGTGACTAAAACTTGCCAAAATCTTTACAGCTGGACCATGAACAATAATCCCACATAGGATGTTCCATAATAGCAGACAATTATATGCAGTAGGGGTTAGGGTTATGTGTGTTTGAGCATCGGTCAAGGTTCCATGAATAAGTTTTTTGCCAAAAATGTTATCATCTATGTTTCAAACAAATCTATCAATGTGCCTAAACTTGCCAAAATCTCCACAGACTTGTGAAAGGTGCGATATACTGATCCACAATAGCAGACAATTTGCACACAGTGCATTTCGCATTTCATTCAGGCTCTCAAACAAGATTTATGAAATGTACTGTAACAATATGGTCTGCTGTTGTTGTATCACGTTTTTTTTTTTATCTATAAACTATTTCTTAAAGTGAATTTATACTGTGCTATACAGAGGCTATGGTATGCATGTGTAGGATTGTATTCAGTATTGTATTCTTTGAAAAAATGTCATCTTGTATTAGAGCTGTCACCAAGGACCAGTTTTAAGTGCTATATACAGAGGCTATGGTCATGCATGTGTAGGATTGTATTCTTTGAAATGTATTCACCTTGTATTAGAGCTTTTAATAAGGACCAGTTTTAAGTCATTACACATGCTATTACATTATCTATGTTGTTATTGATTAGAGAGAAAATTTTATTATATCACATGTTGTAGTGATATGATATCACATGTTGTAGTTATTAGTATTTGTTATCATATGTTGTAGTTACTAGTATTTGTAATAAATGTTACCTTCGGAGCTTGATTCATTGGTGTTTCTGCTTTTATCCATTTATTGGTTTGAATGAATTTCATGCCAGAATCATGTGTAGACCATGGACTGACTAGTACAGTAGTTAGTCCACTAGCTTAGTCGGTTGTTTACTGACAAGGCCTTACCTTAGTCGGTTATCACTGACTAGAGGCCTACCTTAGTCGGGGATCACTGACTAGAGACGGCATCTTAAATTAGTCGGTAGAGGCACCACGCTGACTAGCGCTACGTTAGTCAAACTCTAGTCGACGAATGACCGACTAATTTATATTCTAGTTCGTTAATTAGTCGGTGGTCACAAACTAGTCAATTGAATACAGACTAGTTTGATTGACTAATGCGATTAGTCGGTGAAGTATTTTACATTAGTCAGTTATATTAGTCCAGCCAGGATTGACTAGGCATAAAATAGTCGGTAATGATGGACTAGCAGTTGCTTAGTCAGTAGAGGCACCTGGTCCGAATTGAAACGAGCGGGAGCAATTAATGCCCCCCGCGAAAATAACAGCTTTTTCAATATCACCGGAAAGCGGCGAAGTTCAAGGTGGCGAACAGGGGCCAGCCGGTAACCTTAGCCTGATTGTTACAATATTCTTTTAATTCAAGTATTTTTTAAAGAAAAATAATTTAGTGAACAAAAATAAATAACACAAATGAAAACAAAAACTTTTTAAACGCATATGCAATTCCCAGATATATTGAACATTTTAATTACAGTTTGGTCAATCTTAACTAAATTTGTGATAAATACTACGACGAGAAAATAGTTCTTGCCTTTCTACTTTAGAAATATTGATAAACATAATTTGATTTAAGTTCAAATATCTTACAGTAAAAATAAGTGTTGTTCAAAATGAGCTGTTTTATTTTAAGTGTCAAAGAATAGTACAAGGGCATGTTATGACAGACGAAAATGAAAAGAAAGAACAAATTCATGATTTATTACTGACACACATGATTGGTAAATACAGTACAGATGATGTTACCATACACAATGCTAATAACATCAAAGAGAAAAGGTAAAACAAAGGAAAATAAATTTACAAAAGACAGATATAAAAATATATCAAAAAAGTGTCATGATGTAAGTTAGGTCTAAAAAGAAGGAACATGATTAAAACATTTTGTGAATAAGACATTGACACATATGATTGGTGGGTACATTACATACGATGTTTCCCAATACGACACTTCTTACAGCAAAAAGAAAACGTAAAAAATAACAATAAGAGAGAAGAAATAAACGGGAAAACAAACATGGATAAAGATATCAGAAGAGTGCCATGATGTATGTTTGGTTTAAAGCAAGGGTTCCCTTACTGGGGTGAATGAGCCCCCAGGGGGTGCGAGAGTCCATCTCATGGGGTTTGGGAGACGTTTCTGAAAGTCAAAACTAGAGTACTTTTTGTTGAACTAAAATCTGACATATCATGTAAATTTAATAATGTACAAAAGTCGTATATATCGACAAACCCCTTTCGCGTTCCATACGAATATGTTACCATAGTAATAACCTACCGTACCGTGCGCGTCATAAATAACCGAATTATGAAACACAGGCTGCATTACTTTGGTGAAGTTGGTATACGCATGGCAGTACGTCGTGAAGATAAAGAGCTGATCTGATCTTGAAGTTTCCAAATAAATATTTGTTCATCTCTTGTTCTGTTTTTTCACAATATTTCACTATATGAACTTGATCTTTTACGAAGCACTAGTATACGTATTATAGTATTATCATGACTCAGATCGTGTCTCGAAAAGTTCGGGGTTCGTGGACAACGCTGACATCCACAGGAGGTTCTTGGGGGGGGGGGGTAAAGTTACGGAAACCCTGGTTTAAAGAAAAGGAAAATTGCTAAAACATTTTTTGAATAAGATATGCTACCGCGACGTGTTTTTCATCCACCAATTCATAAAAGTTAAATTTGGGGAACACAATACAGAAATACAAAATATTCTGTTTCAATTATAAGTCACAGTATAGGCAATATCTGAAGTACAATATGACCTCAGATAGTGTCAGAGAAGTACATTGACCGTGACGGTTGTAAGATTGGAAAATTAAATGGTCATTTTGTCGGCATACTTAGCGATTATTAGCAATATGCATGGTTTACTATTATTGGCTAAGGGACAGTATATATAATTATACCTAAAATAATAACAAAACCGAGAAAACCAAATAGATCGGGAACTTTTTCGTTTAGAAGCATATCCTAATAGCATTGAATTTAAAGCGGTAATGACTTACGGCCAAATGTTAAAAGGAAAAGAAAATATATAAAATCAATCAGGCAAGTTTTCTTTGATTAATGTACAACTGTGTGCGAACATTATCGAATTGTAGGTTAAGACGAAAGATGAAATGTTATCATTTCTTATTTTAAATAATATACAGTTTCAAAATAAAACAGACATGCCTCGCTAAGAATTCAAACCTCATGTGACCGTCAATTATCTTTTGTTACATCTTTGCCAAGAAACACATGAGCTAAGCCTGCAGGAATTTAATTATGTTTACAAGTTCGTGGAGAAAGCAACATGGATAACAGTAACTTGTTTTTAATTTGACGTAATTTGAAATGTTGATCCCCGACAACGGTGATACGGACTAAGAGACTGGGGTATAGAGTATGGGAGATGGGGGGGGGGTGGAATGTTTCGATTCAAATTATGTTGCGTATTTTATTTGTCGCATGATTTAAATGATATAAGCACATTAAGCAGAATAAACACTTTGAAACATTTTATAACACTTTAGTCAACTGAATTGAATAAAAATGTTCACATCATTTATTGATGGTCTATACGGAAGAGGCGTTATATGGAAAGTCGCTGAGCGGAAATGACGTTGGTATATCACGCACAGCAAATAGGGAGATTTCTACCGTTTAATTATGGTGACGTAACCAGTATCTTTCTTGATAAACGTTATTCCACTTTTGATGAATTTTTATCTCAACTCTGTCTGCTATTGTTCTAGTGGTTTAACTTTAGACGTCTTATGTAACCGAGATAAGATTTCAGTACTGAAATGTACGTACTTTAGCATTAGCAAGAGTAACGCATGCAGTGTTGCTAAATCGAGTGACACAAAGAGGAACATCCATCTCATTAGATGTTGTTCCTTCATCACACACCTTGACAAACTCTCCAGTCTTCTCATAGTGTACAACCTTCCACTGTTTCTCTACTCCCTCACTGATGTACATTACCAGCCACTGAACACCAGTCCAGATGATATTGATTGGTAGCATACCAGACATAGCTGACGGAAGCCTTAAAGTGCCACACTGCTTGACTGTACCATAATTATCTATCAGTATGACGTCATCAAAATCTCGACCAATGATAGCAAATAAAGTGCCACAGTAAGCAACTCTGGATATAGCATTAAAGCGTACAAAGTCTCGTGTATCTATTTCTCTTATAGCAGATCCGGAGACATTGTACTCTCTAATAGAGTGGTCACAGCTGGTAGAGATGATAAACTCATTGTTAGGATCGTTGTTTGGACAGTGTGCTGTAATACTGGTAATCCAGGAACCTTCAGGTACCTCATCAATCACCAAGGATGAGACTGATTTTACAGAATCATACAGAGAACCATTCCAATGAGGATGTACAATGAAGACAGTATTACCTACAGCAAGCAATGTGTGTAGTTTGCCATCATAATACATATCTACATTCGACATAACTACAGGATCATCGTGATTATTAATCTTCTGCAGATATCTCCAATATTCCTTACTGGAATCTTGATGATCAATACTAATAAGAAGAACGCCCCCATTCGTTTGTCTTGCATCAAATACATGCAATAACTGATTACTAAGCAAGATTACACTTCCTATTAGCGTACTGACTGTAATGCTACAGAATGCTCCATCATTGGGTATCTTCCTGTACAAGAGATCAACAGACCTATTTTTAAGCATCTCCTTCTGTTTCTCTAATTTAACTTTAATCTCAGCCGTCTTCTTCTTGCTCTTGCTTATCTTTTGGATTTCATCAAGAGCATTCTCGTGTGAAATTTTGTGACATACAGTTATTAATGCGAGTTCGTTTTCTAATATCTGCGATTCTTTTTTCTCTTCACAGATCTTCTTTATGTCAGCTAATTCCTTCCCAAGTAATACTTCTGTTTGTAATCGCTTCATACTTTCAACTTTTTCAATGTGTGTCAAATAATCCTTTTGAACTTCTTTACGAGATATTTCACGACAACGCGCCAAGTGCTCTTTCTTTTCTTTCCAAAGCTCCTCTGTCGAGGCGATCCCTGTTTTCAACATATCTAATTCGCTCATAAGCATTTCACGGCGCTGACTTACTTCATTGGACATTTCGTCGAGACTAATGACGTCACAATCGGCATATCGATTATGTGACTTAAAGGCACAGTCTGGACAGATTTTTGAGTCACATGACACACAAAAATACTTCAATGGTAGTTCTTCATGGATGAAACATGTCTCCTGTGCCTTGAGGTGACCTGAACAAAAATGAAACAAATAGTTGTATGTTATTTTAAAGATTTTCTATAGGATTTTACTCTTAAAGACGACTATGATAAGTCAGCAACTCTTCTACCCCAACCTAAAGTCAAAATCCATATTATACTTTAATGATGTTGTCACCAGATATCTTAACTAATCAATTCCTGCAGTGACATGATGAATTTTATTTTAAAGTATAATATGCACTCTAGTTTTTTAAAAAATCATATCGTGGTGCCGGTACAATGTAGGTTGTATATGCTACACTATTTCATAATAAAGGCATCTTATTAATTTCAAGAATACCATCCGCAATGAACGAAGAAATGTTCATTGACGATATGAATCTATGAATTTACTGGGAATTGAAAATGTCTTCGTTTGGCTAATTGCCATCGCCATCGCCATCATAATCATCATCATAATAATAATAATAATAATCAGGCAGTCATTTTTTACTACGCGTCAGTAGTCACAGGTGTGAGAAAAGCCCGCAAGTGCTTATGGATTACAACGTTCACGTCGGGTGGCTTCCGATTCAACATTTTAACTCAAATGTAAATCTTTTTTCAATTTAAAAAGTCATTTGAGATGGGAAAACCGAATGTTGCTCTTAGATGAGAAACCCCCCTAAAATGATTCGGCGGGGGATCGAACACATCATGGGATAATCACATCTGTGGTACCCTATTGCATGTTTTTATATTACTTATTAATAAAATGCCACAGAAATTTGTTCAGGGACAAACGAGGACGGCAAAAATGTGGAAAAGGAAAATAAATCGCTATGATGTAGCGGTATATGATACTGGATAGGTTACTTGCTTTACTAGCACGTTGCTGTCTGCTACTCGGAAGGTTTACCTCAATTAACCCTACCATGTTACTTTGATTCGTATTTGACCCTTCCGCTAAAGTTTCGCGCGTCGTATGAAACTTGATTGTTGTCTAATACAAAACACATCTCCATTTTGGTCCATATATATAGCTATGGGATACCAGCGTATATACCCACACGTACTATGCCGTACTTGTTAGTGTTTGATATCGTTAATATATACAGGGCGGTAGCCACGGGGAGCTTGGTTCCCCAATATTCTTAAATGGCTAAAATTTTATATCGCGCATGCTAATTTGTAAGACAAATGTAGTTAAAATGATGGAATTTATAGTACCATTTTGCACCTCAGTCCCATTAAAGAAATCAAATTTGCTCACAGGGGTGGCTTCCTCCCCACAACGATTGTCACGAATATTTTGTGCCTCAATCTAAACGTTTGAATTCGTACAGACGATAAGGCATGTATGACGTCATGAAAAGTAATATCAATACAGGTGTTAATTAGACTGATCTTTTCTGATACTTAAAGTTGGGGTAAATTTGGTTTGCAATCAATTTATAATAATCATTTATATCAAGAAGTCCTGCTACATGCCTGCCACTTGTTTATAACTTAGTAGCCTACCTGTTAGGTGCGTCTTTCTGTAATTCTTCAACAGATTTGAAGCCTCCAAAAGCCGAAGCTCGTCTAACCAATCGATAAGTACGTTAACATTTTGTTCTTTGAGCAGGCTATGACCTTGCAAAGTAGCGAATAATTCTCTAGCGTTGGTTATAAGCTCTCTCCTGGCAGGACTTATATCTTCACATAGGAAAGCCAAATCCTGGACATTTCTCTCCGTCAAGACATCGGATACTTTCAGAAGAGTGAGTCTGAACGACGACGTAGAACTTGATGACGTCATATCGAAGAAAAGTTAATCCTATTACTGCAATTAAACAAAGTGATTCTCTAATGAGTTGCGTGACAAATGAAATGGCACTCTCCAAAAACTTATTCAAACTGCAAATAATTCCTATCATTGTCCAGTACTTGGAATAAGTTCATTTGATTGTTGAAGTTAACCTTTTCTCGTGCCTTCCCGCACGTTTTGTATGTTAACTTGTTTGTTATATTTCTGTGAAAACAAGGTCAAGGAATTAAGTTTGTCTGTATAACATGAATATCAGTTTCTAGAAGTAGCTATAAATACTTAGAATTTTATTGTAAAAAACAGTAATCTCCAGACATGAACTTATAGGAGGTATCATTGGGTAACATTTTAAACTGTTATCAATTGAAAAACATTACTTGTTTACACGGAAGAGAGCCTCAATGCAATGCAGAGAAGGGTTTAGAATGTTTGAATGTTAAAGCTGTTATCGGATTGTATAATGTTATGACGTCTAAGAAAACCGTTGCGAGCCGGAAATGCGTGTACAAGACTCCGTCTAAAAATTTAAAATATGGAAAACATGCAGTATTGTGTTTATGATTGTATCGACAACCACCAGTTTCCTGACAAATTCGACGAGTCGGAATTGGGGAAAAGGTCGCTTTCGCTATTTTGTTATGTGAATACAATACTAGTCTCTGACTGTCTTTATTCTTCGTGCACAGTTTCAATGTTACATAATTATTAGAACGAGATACAATTCCAACCAAAAGATATGAAAACAAACTAAAAATGTGTCAGTAGAACCGCTGATGACTTAAATATAAAGTTATATAGTAATATTGGCGAACTGTCATGAACAATAGATTTGGTCCAAATATGGATCAAATCGCTGCTCTATTTAACTGTTTAACAAAATGAACCGTTCATTAACCGATATCATGGTTATTCATGAGATATTATAACATTACAGCTCGAAATGTCACCTGACTTTTATCTTTTATTTACAAACAAATTGATAGAAATGATAAAATTAAGTAGTTCTGAGCGCTATATATCGTCCCGTTTTCGCGTAGTGGCGAATGTGCACTTGACTTAAATATTGTTTTTACCTATTTCGAGGGTTAAAAAACGGTTGAGCCGGGTTTGAAGTTCTAAAACTGTGAAGTTTTTTAAATTTGTTCTGACTGATTTTTGACGAATGTCCACCTAAGTCCCACTCTCGTTTTCACATACTGACGAATACTTTAGTCATTCTAACCACTCAGTAACACAATTTGTCTAAGGTCCATGCGTTTTGCACAACGACGAATATTACCCTTTGGAACAAGCCGAACATAACAACCATGTCCACGAACTGCCATTTGAAAACACCCAGGATTATGGGAAGATTTTATCTTTATTATTTCCACCTCGTCTTTTAATTGATTAATGCAGCATTTCATACACGATAGCATAACTCGTGAAAACAGAATGGCCAGTGGGTGAACCATAATATACTTGAATAGTTGCCTAGTGTTATGATTGCAGTTCATTCGATGCTTGTATCTGTTGCACGAGTAGCTATAGACAGTAAACTGGAGTAACGCTATTTATCTCTACTGAATCGGTGTAACAGTGTCGGTACATTTAATTAGAGCTGTGTGTAAATGAGGAAACAGGCGGTGTAAGTCACTGACGGACTTTGATGACAATGGGTGTAACTCGTATAAAAATGATGAATAAATCACTCAAATTTTTAATTGTGACCGTGAAGACTACAATACCTACCCAAGGTTAATTAATTTAAGCAATTTTTGGGGTAAGACTAATTATACCTACGGATTAAAGGGAAGGAATCCCAAACCACCATAATGAACTTATATCACCAAGATGCTTGTGATAATCTTATCCCTAAAATATTTAAGTCCATTATCTTGCACGGTACGTGAGTAAATTGGTTTTTAACAGTCGTGGCATGGAGCTATTTTTTTTTTGGGGGGGGGGGGCTAATGTGTAATGTCATAGTGCCACTTGAGATGGTTGGAGGGGGGGGGGGCGGTGTACTTTAATTATTTTGGTTTCCTGCCTCCTTTCAATGTGAATGTAAACAGTTCACTAAACAAATACCATTGTTATGACAAATTAAAACATGCAAACACCAGCTCATTTCCACTTAAGACTTTCCTCCAGTCTTCAATTTCATATGTAAAGAAACGTTAAAAAATGAAACACTCCCTAAAGAAATACGGTTTCTCTTAGCTATTGGCGACTTTGCTCCTCACGAGCATTACTCTAGCCTAACTTACAGATACCTTTATCTGGCTTAGTAATACCTAGTTACATAGTTGATGGTCACATGATAGTTCTACATGAAACTTTGGAAGGTACTAGAATAGTTTATACTTAAGTAGTTACTGTCTACAAAGGACGAGGGGGGGGGGGGGGCGTTTAGACCGAATTATTTAGAAAATCTTAATAGCAACCTTCAGATTTGACAGAACAGTGGATGCTTTCTTCCATAGGATAAGAAGTTCAGGATCACAGGGGAAGTTATACCAGACCTTTTGGTAAAATAAACCAAGTCAGAATATGGACATACAAACCAAATGAACATCACAAAACTGATACACCATCAGTACTGGTTCCTTACATTGGGATTGTTAACCCATCAGGTTGCTCGATAACAAAGGAGAAGGCACTTGCTGTTCCAGAACGGAAGTATCAAGCCACTCGAAGAATCCATGTATTGCAGATATCAAAGGTTTGATTAATCCATTATATTGTGTCTCATTAAGATTGTAAGGAAAGAATTATAACATTATATATTAATTATAACACAAATAAATAAGCGTTTATTACTATCTTGCCAAATCAATTATGAAGGATCTTTTACGAATTATCAAAGACACATGGCTTTTTCATTGGCTGACACAATTTCTTCAAGGATGGTCCAGACAAGTTATACTGGATAAAGGGTTATCGGCAATGTCGGAAATGAAGGTTGGTGTGCCTGTGGGGTGAGGGTTGGGGGTCCATCATGTACTATATTATTTACTATATATACTGATGAAATTAGGTCAAACTCACATATTTCTGTTACAAAATATGCCGATAATAGTGCTGTATCATGCACAATTTCTAAGAGCTCTGTTGAAACTGACCAATGAAATTTTCAGTGTTCTGTAAATGACAATTTTTTAACATGTGACCGGAAGACTTTATTGCGTAACAACCCAAAATAAAGGTATTATATAGTATCTAGTGTGGCTTACGTTGTTTCTTTCTTTTACCAAAATGCTAAGAAAAATGTTTTCAATACTGTTATTCAATCTGGCACATGTGATATATATATATTGCTTGTCTGGTACCAGTTTATATTGCAAAAAGGCAAAGAAAGAAAAATGAAGTTTCTTAAATAAACATCAGCTATATTTAATTTAGATTACAATA
Organism: Apostichopus japonicus; assembly: GCF_037975245.1. Lineage (NCBI taxonomy): Eukaryota > Metazoa > Echinodermata > Holothuroidea > Aspidochirotida > Stichopodidae > Apostichopus > Apostichopus japonicus. The sequence continues at coordinate 10,596,209 of NC_092576.1, read as the reverse complement.
TACTTTTTGAAAAAGTAAATGCTGCTGCAAGACAAACGTTTACAAGAATGGTAAATAAGATTTACAGTGATCAGAATCAACCTTTGTATACTGTACTAAAAAGACTCCTGCACAAATCGAGCAGAAATCTAAGGAATCCCCACAAAATACCGAACGTTAGTTTACAGATACTCATTTATTTACCGTGCTACTTTATACATTCCATTCGAGCACTTAGACTGTTTGTTGTAGTCTGTTTGTTATATCGTTTTATGTATTAACTTTTGTACGTGTAGATATATTTTATATGATATCCTATCATCTTGGCATTTTCTCCCCTTTTATATTAGTTATTCTTCGACTGTTTGTTGTGGTCTGTTTGTTATATCGTTGTATGTATTCACTTTTGTATGTGTAAATGTATTTGATATGATATCCTATCATCTTAAAAAAAAAATCACCTTTTATATTAGTTACTCTTCTTGTTGAGGTATTATATGACTCCTCTCTATAAATTTTATATGCATACTGGAATGAAATAAAAAGGAGGAACAACATACTATAGTACAACTTTGAAACACTTGAACAATGGCCCAGTTGTTTCCTTCTTTAAATCTGAGGATTCACACGAGGTTGGGTTGGATGTTATTAATGTGCCTGTAAGCTTAATTAAGTTGTTCGAAAAGCACCGTTAACTCGTTGGCATGGCTGCGACGCAAAGCTGGATTCACGACACGGCCTCTTATATCTTAAAGATTCAAATAGGTGTGTGGTATAATCAAGAATGCACGAAATAGGCAGAACGTATAAAATGCCGACACACTTAATTAATCTATCGTTTTATTTTAGCAAGATCCCACCGCTGACCATTGATAACTTTTCACGTGTTATACATATGCATGAATGCGTGTATGCTGATACAATGGACTTACCCTAATAGCTTATTGACCACGCAAAATTTGGGTAGATAGTTTTACTACGATGGTGGAAAATTACCGGAAAATTAGGTCTATTTTTACCATTTTTGCACAATCTTTTTAGGGTGGATCAGTTGTATTTATGAATTTGAAATATATTGTCAACTGCTTTGGGGGGGGGGGGGGGAGGAAGTCATGAGTGTGAAACAAATGAGAATGAGAGGAATATAAATAATAAAAAACACATTACACTGGAGCAGAAAATGTTGGGTTTTTTCAATTTGAGACTATAAGTCATATATTGTACTTTAATAAGACGATAAAGGCAGATTCCAAACAGTCCTTATGAATTCGTGTCGCCAAATATTGTTATTAATAATATATATCAAAGTGTAAAATGTATGGCATTTTTTTCAAAAAGGAAATGAAAGATGACAATTAACCACATTAATTACAACATGCCAAGATATGATGATACAAAACGCTGAATGAAATCAGAATGGAGTTAACATTATCCATGCACAATAACTGGATGGCTCTGTTGTTTGTACTGAACTTGGTATTTCCAGTTCACGCCATTACCGGGTACTAAACTTTTCTTTTATATTTTGCTAAATGGTACATTATTTTAGTAGTGTGCTACACTTACCTTTCCAGGAATGGAACTTCAAGTTGACGGTTTAGTACTTGGACCCAATGTAATGTAAAATACAAGCAATGTATACTCTATATACTACATACTAGTTTTAAGACGAGGTAACTACCACCCGAACAAACTGTGTAGGCTTTATGTGTATCTTGTGTGTATGGCTAGCTATTTTTCTTTCAATGAACGTCGTGTGTTCATTGATTTTGCTTAAAGTCTTATTGAATATCTGTTTGTAAACTGTTAACCAATCTGACGTTAATCTCCACGATTGTTCCATATAATATAACATATGAGTTTTTATTTTTTTGGTTAAATTTTCTTTAGTTACATCGTCTAATTATACATATTATATATTAAAATCAAATGTTTCAGTTAAATATAGTTGAGTGGTCATTGCATGGCTGGATGACCAATTAGTGTCACCGACGAACGTCTTTTTCTTAAAGAAACTAAAGCGGTATCGGAAATACGTCTAAAAACACGAAGTTGTTAAAGCTAAGCTGGTCTTTCATGCCACATGCATCTATCAGCCTGAGTACTATCGCGGTTAGTTGCTAACTGGAATAGTCAAGAGCTCTGTTTTATTTAACCAGAAAACTGCAAAACATTACTTCACCATTGCATACACTAATCTGTATTACAGGTAAACAGAAAATGAGAAATAACTTCAATTTCAACAAGGTTTAAATGGTTTTAACAAAGTTGTTTTGGTTTAAATTCCCTCTGAGAGTATTTTCGAGTCCTCAAATCATTTTCATTATTATTTCTTTTCTCATCGCGATGTTTATATGGCAATTTTCGGGTGATGTGAGGTGAAAGACAATATTCTCTTATTTACTAAAGGGACAGTCAACTCTTTCACCACTCGTTCCTTAAATATAATATTCGTTTTGACAACGTCATTAAATGGTAAGCATTTGAGGCTTGATATTACAATGGTTGACGTGATTGGACAGTTGTATGAGCTTTTGAACGTTATGTGTATGTTTACAACTAGATATCGATTTCACGTACAATTGAAACGGTTGAAGACCTTGATAAACTATTCTGCTATGTAATATATATCACAAAAAGCCACTCTTACCTTCAATGTGTTCCAGTTGATAAGTTAAACGACCACTCATATATAATTAGAAGCTGTGTCGAATTTACTTGCACTCAGGCAGTTAGAAGATAGCAGTATACCATTTACACATGGTAAAGGGTATGTCGGTACTAGTATAAATAACAGCGCACATTACTTTGATATGGCATACAGTGAGAACTATGTACACCAAATGAACACACTAAATAGACGTGCATACGAAGAAGGAAATAAAGCCGCCCTGGCACGCCATATATGTACAGTGTAGCAGTCATGGGTGGGGTGATATCAAATAAGTTTGGAATACGTTAACAACATAATCACTCATGCGACTATATATATATATATATATATGTATGTATATATATATATATATATATATATATATATATATATATATATATATATATATATATATATATATATATATATATATATATATATAATACGAAATGTTCGTGCAATTGAGAGGAAAGTCACGTGTACCGGAACCTGAATTTTGGGTAACTCGAATTCGAATTCTTGACATCTCTAATTCAATTTTGGATATCTCCAAGTCGAATTCTTGATATCTCGAACTCAAATTCTGATATCTCAAGTATGTTTAAATTATTGATATCTGGTGGAAATTAATGCGAGATATCTTAGAGTGAATTAGAGATATCTTGAAATGAATTAGAGATTCGGTAATTGTTAAATAAATGTTAAAATGGCGTTACATACGCGAGCTCTTGTATTTACACCTTACAGGGACATGTATAAGACTCAGACATAGGCCTATACCTAGCGGATACGAATTCCATACGGGGTACAGAGGAGGGGTGGATTGTGAATTGTGGGGGTGGGGGTGGGGTGGGGGAAGCGACGAGCAGTGGAAGATGCGACTTTCATTTGAAGGGGTATCAAAGTTTCAATATCTTAAAACTTGGATTCTCTGCAGCATGCAAATCCATAGCACAGATTCCATTACTTACATGTTTTTTGTTTTTAACGACAGGACCCTCTTAACTACACCTTTTAATTACACATTTAAATGGCATAAGGGCACTTTTAATGACATATGTAGTAACCAAACATTTTCGTCTTTAACATAAGATCGTAGTGGTGCACTCGGTTTTAGGAAAAATAACAAAACTGAATACAATTTTAAGCTCTCCTTTGTTTTAATATACAATTCTGGATATGTCATGATCATGATAGTACTGTGAAATAAATGTTTCCCTCATTATATTACAGGAATTTGATCCAATGTGATCTCAGATCTGTGATGTCATTAAGACACATCTCCTCAAGAAAGGTTAATCTTCCTTTGCTACGTTTTGAAATGTGATGCATACGAAATGTTTGCTTACTCGTTGGCTCTCTGTCACCAGGGTGGCACACATTACTACCGGATCATTGGTGTAATCTGGTGGCGCTGGGCCGAATTGAAACGATTGGGAGCAATTAATGCCACGCGCGAAAATAACAGCTTTTTCAATATAACCGGAAAGGGGCGAACAGGGGCCAGCCGGTAACCTTAGCCTGATTGTTACAATATTATTTTAATTCAATTTTTTTTGAAAAATGATTTAGTGAACAAATATAAAATAACAAAAATAATAACAAAGACTTTTTCAACGCATTTGCGATTCCCAAATATATTGAACTTTTTAATTACAGTTTGGTCAATCTTAACTAAATTTGTGATAAACAATACCACGAGAAAATAGTTTTCGCCTCTCTTCTTTAGAAATATTGATAAACATGATTTGATTAAATTTCAAATATCTCACAGTAAAAAAAAATTGCTGTTCAAAATGAACTGTTTTATTTTACATGTCAAAGTACAATGGCATGTCATGACAGACGAAAATGAAAAGAAAAGAACAAATGGATGATTTATTACTGTCACACATGATTGGTGGATACAGTACATATGATGTTTCCAAACACAATGCTAATTACAGCAAAGAGAAAAAGTAGAACAAAGGAGACGAAATTTACGAAAGACAGTTATAACAAGGTATTAAAAAGTGTCATGATGTAAGTTTGGTATAAGGAGAAGGAAAATGATTAAAACATTTTGTGAATAAGATATTGACACACATGATTGGTGGATACATTACATACGATATTTCCTAACATGACGTTACTTACAGCAAAAAGAAAAACGTAAACAAAAATAACAAGAGAGATGAAATAAACGAGAAAATAAAGAAGGAAACAGATATCCAAAGAGTGTCATGATGTAAGTTTGGATTAAAGCAGGGGTTCACTAACTGGGGTGCATGAACCCCCAGGGGGTGCGTGAGCCATTCCCAGGGGGTCGTAGGACGTTTCTGAAAGTCAAAATTACAGTACTTTTTGTTGAACTAAAATCTGACATATCATATAACTTAGTAATGTGACAAACTCTTTTCGCGTTCCATCCGATTATGTTGCCATAGTAGTAGCCTACCGTACCGTGCATGTGATAAATAACTGAATTATGAAACAGATACAGGCCGCATGACTTTGGTGAAGTTGGTGTACACATGGCAGTACGTCGTGAAGATAAAGAGCTGATCTGATCTTGAAGTTTCCAAATAAATATTTGTTCATCTCTTGTTTTGTTTTTTAATTTCAATATTACACTATGAACTTGATCTTTTACGAAGCTTTATTATGCTTATTATAGTATAATAATGACTCACATCGTGTCTCGAAAAAGTTGGGGGTTCGTGGACATCTCTGACATCCACAGGGGGTTCGTGGGGGGGGGGACTAAGTTAGGGAAACCCTGGTTTAAAGAGAAAGACATGCTACCAGGACGTGTTTTTCATCCACGAATTCATAAAGTTACAGAATGCATAGAATATAGTAAAACACAATACAGAAAAACAACATTCTGTTTCAATTATAAGTCACAGCATAGACAATATTTGAAGTACAATATGACCTCAAGATAGTGTCAGAGAGGTACATTGGACCGTGACGGTTGTCAGAATGGAAAATTAAAAGGTCATTTTGTCGGAATACTTAGCGATTATTAGTTATATGCATGGTTCACTATTATTGGCTTAGGGACAGTAGATATAATTATACCATAAGCAATAACAAAACCAAGAAAACCAAACAGATAGGGATTTTTTTTGTAAAAGCATATCCTAATAGCATTGAATTTAAAGTGTACTGACTTACGGCCAAATGCTAAAAAGGAAAAATTAGAAAATAAAATCAATCAGGCAAGTCTTCGGGTTATTTTTATTTGATTAATGTACAACTGTGTGCGAACATTATGAGACCCGTTTAATTGTAGGTTAAGACAAAAGAAGAAATGTTATTATTTCTTATTTTAAATACTTTACATTTTTAATATAAAATAGACATGCGGCGCTAAGAATTCAAACCTCACGTGACCGTCAATTATCTCTAAAATTGTTTTTACATCTTTGCCGAGAAACACATGAGCTGAAGCCTGCAGGAATTTATGTTTACAAGTTCGTGGAGAATGTAGCATGGATAACAGTAACTTGTGTTTAATTTGACTTTATTTGAAATGGTGATCTTCGACAACGGTGATACGGAATAAGATAATGGGATATAGAGTACGGGGCGGGGGGGGGGGGGTATGGGTGTGGGGTGGAATTTTCGGTTCAAGTCATGTTGCGTATTTTATTTTTCGCATGAATGAAATGATATAAGCACATTAAGCAACATAAACACTTTTAATCATTTTATAAAACTTAAGTCAACTGAAATAAATACAAATGTACACATAACTCATTGATGTTTTAAACGGAAGAGGCGTTATAGGGAAAGTCGCTGAAGGGAAATGACGTAGGTATATCACGCACAGCAGATAGAGAGATTTCTACTGGTAAATTATGGTGACGTAACCAGTATCTTACTTGATAAACGTTATTCCACTTTTGATGAATGTTTATCTCAACACTGTCTGCTATAATCCAACTAAATTGTTCTAGTGGTTTAACCTAAGATCTCTTCTGTAACCGAGATCAGATTTCAGTGCTGAAATCTACGTACTGTTGCATTAGCAAAAGTAACATATCCAGTGTTCTTCCACCGAGTGACACAAAGAGGAACATCCACCTCATCATATGATGTTCCTTCATCACACACCTTGACAAACTCTCCAGTCTTCTTATAGTTTATAACCTTCCACTCTTTCTCTACTCCCTCACTGATGTACAATACAAGCCACTGAGAACCAGTCCAGATGATATAGATCGGCAACATACCAGACATAGCCGACGGCAGCCTTAAAGTGCCATACTGCTTAACTGTACCATCAGCATCTATCAGTATGACGTCATCAAGACCTCGACCAATGATAGCAAATAAATTACGACAGTAAGCAACTCTGGATATAGCATTAGAGCGTACAAAGTCTCGTGTATCTATTACTCTAAGAGCAGATCCGGAGACATTGTACTCTCGAATAGAGTGGTTACAGCTGGTAGAGATTAAAAACTTACATAGACCTGACTTGTGTGCAATAACACTGGTAATCCATGCACCTTCAGGTACCTCATCAATCACCAAGGATGAGACTGATTTTACAGAATAATACAGAGAACCATTCCGGTGAGGATGTACAATGAAGACAGTATTACCTACAGCAAATAATGAGTGATATTCATTATGATAATACATATCTCTATTCGACATAACTACAGGATCGTCGTGATTATGAATCTTCTCCATGTGTCTCCAATATTCCTTACTGCATTCTTTTGAATCCATACAAGTAAGAAGAACGCCCCCATTCGTTTCTCTTTCATCAAATATATGTAATAACTGATCAGCACGCAAGTTCACACTTCCTATCAGCAAACTGACTGTAATGCTACAGAATGCCCCATCATTGGGTATCTTCCCGTACAAGAGATCAGCAGTTCTATTTTTCAGCATCTCCTTCTGTTTCTCTAATTTAATTTTAATTTCGGCCGTCTTCTTCGTGCTCTTACTTATCTTTTGGATTTCAT
>NC_092576.1:10563610-10583610 GCF_037975245.1 Apostichopus japonicus | reverse complement strand
AAAACTCTTTATGATAACAATTTTACCATAGGGAGTCAGATCACGAGGAGACCACATATTTAGGACACTTTTCAAACGTGAAAGTTTTGGCAAATAGTTTAAGGGAAAGAGGTCACTTCTATTATTCGTAAGTGTAATACCAAGAACCTTAATAGGACCATCTGTAAAGGGAATATTATAAGCACTCTGACCATTACCATTCTCATTATTATCGCCGATAGGAAGAATGTTAGACTTTTCGAAGTTGATCTTCAGACCAGAAGCTTGTTTAAACTCTGTTAGTATCTCAACAACTCTCTGTAAAGAACGATCGATATTGTCCAGAAAAATAGTTGTGTCATCAGCATACATAGACACTTTAATGTTAACATTGCCTACTGGAAAACCGACATACATACGGTCAGCTCGTAATTTCAAAGCCAAAATTTCTGCACACAACACAAAAAGGTATGGGCTTAAGGGGCAACCTTGGCGCATCCCCCTTTTAACAGGAAAAAAGCCAGAGGAAACCCCGTTATTCAAAACGCAAGCCGTACAATTTGCATAAAAGGTCTTAACCCAACGAATAATGCTATCCCCAAAATTGAAAAGTTGAAGTGTATGGTACAAAAACTTCCAATTAACACTGTCGAAAGCTTTTTCAAAGTCAACGAAGAGAATGTAACCTGGCACATTTTTATCCTGTGCATACTGTATAACATCTAGGATCAGTCGAATATTTTCTCCTATATATCGGTTTTTAAGGAAGCCGGTTTGATCATGATGGATAACATGCGGCAAGACCTCTTTGAGTCTTGCAGAAATACAAGAAGCAGCAATTTTGTAGTCTACATTTAAAAGTGAGATTGGCCTCCAATTACTAATTTTCTTAATGTCTTTACCATCTTTAGGAAGTAAAGTAATAACAGCTCTGCCTTGCTCCGAAGAAAGTTTACTTATCAGATATCCCGAGTTCAGCGACATAACAACGAAAGACTTAATTTCTGGCCAAAAAAATCTATAAAATTCAGCTGGCAGACCATCGCTGCCAGGCACCTTACCAGAAGCCATACTCTTAAGTGCATTCCAACATTCCTCTTCAGTTAAGGCACCTTCACAATTATTTCTTGAATCGTCGTTCAAACCCGTAATATGAAGCGACTCAGTAAAAGTATTATCCAAGCAAGCATCATTACAAGTAGCATATAAATTTTCGTAAAAAATTCTCTCAACGTTTAGAATTGCGTGGAGATCGGTAAACTCAGTCCCATTGTCATCAACTAGAATTTTAATTGACTTGCGCTCACTGTTTCGCTTCTCTAAATTTAGAAAGTATTGAGTATTCCGTTCACCTTGTTCAACCCATCTCGCTCTAGAGCGAATAATAATACCATCAATTTTGCCCTCGTAAATGTCGTCAAGGCTGTGCTTAGCGTTTGAAATTTGTAGTTTAAGGGACGGAGTGGGGTTGAAATTGTATTCAGTTTCTAATGAAACAATACATTTTTGTAACGTTTTTTCCCTCTCCCTCACAAGACGAGACTTTTCTTTAGAATATTTCATGGACCAGGAACGAATGAGGAATTTTAAATATTCCCAAAAATGCTGTGGATTAGTTGCATCTAAATCCCATTCTGCCAAGGCACCAGAAACTAACTTACGAATTCCTTCTACGAAATCTGCTTCTTTCAATAGGGAAGTGTTTAATTTCCAAAACCCCCCGCCTCTCTTAAAAGTCGAAGCACGCATCTTAAAAATTACCGCATTATGATCAGACTGAATGGTCGATAAAGTATAACAGTCGTTACACAAAGCTAGCAAGTTGGTTGACACCAGAAAAAAATCTAACCTACAACTAAGGCCATCAATAATATTGGAAAACCATGTGAAAAGGTACTTCTTTGGGTTCCTCTCCCTAAATACATCAACTAAATTAAGTCCCTGTATGCATTCAAAGAGTATCTCTCTCGCTCTAAAATTTGTTCTTTTTGTGCCCCCTGTCTTGTCGAGATCTAGGTCCAGAACTAAGTTAAAATCACCACCCCATATAATGTTTATGCAAGTAAAATTGGACGCTAGACACCTATATATGTTGCTAAAAAAAGACGGATCGTCCCTATTGGGGGCATAAACATTAACAATAGTATAAACTGTGTCATTAATAACAATATCAATAATAATGTAGCGGCCGTTGCAATCTGACAAATGCTTAACAACTGCTAGGCTAAGGGAAGGATTAAACAGTATAGCACACCCAGCGCTTCTTACAGATCCACAAGAAAAAAAGGCCTTTCCACCCCATTCATTACTCCAAAAACTTGTAGAAGCGTCAATGCAATGTGTTTCTTGAATTAAAGAAATAGAGAACTTTTGGTTATGTAGCCAAGTAAACACCTTACGCCTATTTTTTAAATCATTTAAACCACGAGCATTAAAGGTACAAACAGAGATGATATCATGCATTTTAAGGACTAAAGAAAAAACCAAACACAAAACAAACTAAAGCAAAACACACAGACAAACTATCAAAGACAAAAACAGCAACAACAACAATACAACACAAAAGAGAGTGCTTTGTTTGCACTCGAGAAAAAAGGAATGAGGACTAACCTTGACTTAACAATCGAACATTCCATATAAAGTAAAGGGATCAATTTAGAAAACTCGTCAGAAAAAAAAAAACAATTAAATATGGTCCAGATGTTAGTTTAATGAGTTACAGAACATCTGTAAAGTTCACTAGTGGATTCCACGACGTTGTTTTTTATTCAAAAAGGGTACGGTTTCCCCCGAGCATCCCGCCACTTCCCCGCCACGAATCGTAGTTTTGTTCCAGTTGAATACAGTTCCTTCACCTTAGCCGATCGGGCTTTTTTCTCCTTTAGATCCAGCCTCGTAAGATCGTCTACAATAAAAAATTGTTGATCCTTCAGGTGAGTTCTCCACGACTTCATTATCATAATCTTATCCTGAAAGGACAGACATCTCGCTAATATATGAGGCGGTTTATCTCCGACACCCCGTCCATCCCGATGGCATCTCTCAATACGTATCTCGTGGCCATTTGGAAACTTTGAAAGGACCTTTTCTTGTAAAATAGTCGAACAATTCTCGTTTTCAGTTCTTTTGATTCCCACGACTCTGAAGTTGTTCCTCCTCGAATGCCGCTCAAGATTGTTAATACATTCGGCATTTTCATTGATGGTGACGTTGGCCTTCTCTAGAGCTTTAGAAATTCCTAAGAAGCGATTTGTATAATCCTCGTCTCTTTTCTCTATCTCCTCCACGCGTTCAGATAAGGATTCAATAGCTTTTTCAAGGTTGCTTTCCAGCATGCCAATGCTTTTTTCGAAATCGTTACGTAATGACAACTTAAATGTTTCAAATGCCTCTTTCCAGCTGGGCGTCGTCTCTGATTCAGAGCTCGAACCACGTTGTCTACTGCGTTGACTTAGCATGGTAGGCCTTTTACTAGCCATGTCGCTTACTGTAGGCCTAGTTGAAGTTACCTTTGGCTTATTTTTGCTTCCTTTGGGTCTACCTCTCACCATAACGGCACAAATTCACGAAGAAAAAGTTAGAATATAGTTGATATTCCGGGTTGGTGGTAATCAAACACTTGCTCAATGCGGAAGAAGTGGAGAATAAGCGTTAAAATTGAGAGCCCCTTACAGAACGTTCTTGACAGTTAAAAGGCCATCCTCGTTCCATCAATAATAATAATAATAATCATAATAATAATCATAATAATAATAATAATAATAATAATAATAATAATAATAATAATAATAATAATAATAATAATAATAATAATTATAATAATAATAATAATAATAATAATAATAATTATAATAATAATAATAATTATAATAATAATAATAATAATAATAATAATAATCATATATAATATCATATGGATATCTCAAGGATGTAAGCTTAAACCAATATCATATTTAAGTTCGTGAGTAGGGGACCACATTTAGGAGCAAAAGCCTCTAGTTTAATGTGGAGGTCAAAGGTCATTTGGGTTCACCAGGGGTCAAATAGTGTAAACCTTGTAAACACGATATCTCAAGAAGGGAATGTTGAACGAATCTCATATTTAGTATGTAGTTGTGACACGTTCAGTACAATATTTTATTGAGATCAAAGGTCATTTTGAGTCGCCAGACGCCAAGTTGTGGAAACCTTGTTTATAAGCTACAGTATCTCCCACCGGACCAGCCTATCAGATAACATGTGCGATACGCCTCGTACGAATAGGGGGCTATTGGCATTGGAAATGAGCTTATGGGCATCCGTAGAATCTAAAACTCAAAAACTGTAAACTCCAACATACTTGCATTTGCTTAAACCTGCCGCTTGGAAGCCTTACTTTGCGAGCAAAAGGTGTACCATTACTTTAAATAATTCAGACAACAGAGGATAGTTGTAGCCTTCCTGGATTACAAGCTGGGATAGGGGACCAAATGGAATATTTTTGCCACTGACTTGAGACTTGAGTTGAGCCCACTCTTTTTGAATTTCCTCCTTTATTTCTTCAAGCAATCTGGGTTGTTCTGATCATTTAGCAGCAAAGTACTACAATGATCAGCCACCCTCCCAATTTCTTCAACACCCCGATGAATTCAAAGTTTCGTCTTTTCTTGCTGGCCATAATAAGGGTCAACAATTTGGTAACAGAACTGAAAGTTTGTGGACAAAAGCCGAAGCTATGCCTCATATTACTGACTTGTGAATTAGGATACAATGTTTTATTGACATGTCAGGCAGGCCTTTCAATTCTGTGCAAAAAATATATTCTGTAAGAAATATATATATATGCTGAACAAAGTACGGAGCTCTGTAAGTGCCAACTGAGATGTTGGTGTTTCAGTAACTTCAGTGAACAGCTTATTCATTATATTGGCAATAAGTGTGCAATAGAATACATACTTTTTGAAAAGGATATATATATTTCTTTAGAGAATACCTTTTTTTTCTCTTAGAGAATAAATATATTCTTGGCAGAGAAAAAATATATTTTGTGTTAGAGAATATATATTTTTGACAGAATATTTACTGTAAGAGAATATATATTTTTGCACAGAATACATATTTGTTATTAAGAAAATACTTTCTGTACGCCTGGAGAATATATAAATATATCTTTTAAGGGAATAAATATAATTTTCAGGGAATATATATGTGTAAACAAATATGTCTAAAATGTATTTTTGAAGTTAACCATGTATGTATTTCGCAAGTACAGCATATATATATTTGTACGTATATATTCCGCTTTCTCGCGCCATAGCAATTGTCCGGGGAAATTGTCCGGGGGGGGGGGAATAGTCCGGGGGGAAATTGTCCAGGAAGGTTATTGACCGGGGGGTAATTGTCCGGGGGGAAGTCGTCCGGGATGGGAATTGTCCGGGGGGAATTGTCTGGGGTGGGAACTGTCCGGGGTGGGAATTGTCTGGGTGGGAATTGTCCGGGGGGTAATTGTCCAGGGGGGAGTTGTCTTGGGAGTAATTGTCCGGGGGGTAATTGTCCAGGGGGGAGTTGTCCGGTCACCGTTAATATATACAGGGCCGTAGCCACGGGGTGGGGGGGGGGCATAGTAAGACGTTCATCCTCAACTTCTTTAACCCGATATTCTTAAATGTCTCACATTTTAATTTCACGCACACTAACTCTTAAAGACAAATGTAGTTAAAATGATTGAAATTTATAGCACCAGTTTGCATCTAAGTCCCATTAAAAAAATTAAATTTCTCAAAGGTGGTGGCTTCCTCCCCACAACGATTGTTACAATTATTTTCATCAATCTGAACATTTGAATTCGTACAGACGATAAGGCATGTATGACGTCATGAAAAGTAATATCAATACAGGCGTTAATTAAACAGATCTTTCCTGACACTTCAAATTGGGGTAAATTTGGTTTGCAATCTCATTTATATCAAGAAGTCCTGCTACGCGCCTGCTTTCTTATAAAATACTTAGTAGCCTACCTGTTAGGTGCGTCTTTCTGTAATTCTTCAACAGATTTGAAGCCTCCAAAAGCCGAAGCTCGTCTAACCAATCGATAAGTACGTTAACCTTTTGTTCGTTGAGCAGTTCATGACCTTGTAAAGCAGCAAATAATTCTCTAGCGTTGGTTATCAGCTCTCTCCTGGCAGGACTTATATCTTCACATAGGAAAGCCAGATCCTGGACATTTTTCTCCGTCAAGACATCGGATACTTTCAGAAGAGTGAGCCTAAACGGCGACGTAGAACTTGATGACGTCATATCGAAGAGATGTTATCCCTATTACTGCAATTAAACAAAGCGATTTACTGATGATTTGCGTGACGAATGAAATTTTACTCTCTTATAACCTATACAAATTACAAATAATTCCTATCGATGTCAAGTATTTTAAATAAGTTCATTTGATTGATAAAGTTAACTTTTTTCGGAAGTTAGTTTGTCTGTATAACATGAATATTAGTTTCTAGAAGTATCGATAATTTACGAAGATAGCTTAAAATTATGTTTTCTTTTATTAAAAAACAGTAATCTGCAGGCATGAACTTTTAGGAGGTATAATTGGGTAACGTTTTAAAACAATTTAAAACATTACTTGTTTACAAGAGAGAGCCTTAATGCAATGCAGAGAAGGGTTTAGAATGTTTGAATATTAAAGCTGTTATCGGATTGTATAATGTTATGACGTCTAAGAAAACCGTTGCGAGCCGGAAATGCGTGTACCAGACTCCGTGTAAAAATTTAAAATATGGATAATATGCAGTATTGTGTTTATGATTGTATCGACAACCACCAGTTTCCTGACAAATTCGACGAGTCGGAATTGGGGAAAAGGTCGCTTTCGCTATTTTGTTATGTGAATACAATTTCAGTCTTTAACTGTCTTTATTCTTCGTGCACAGTTTCAATTAGGGGATAAATACGAGGGGAACCGGTCTTAAATTTGATTTGAGACCTCTGATGACGTCATCACTATTCATAAATGACCCTCACAAATGTTAGAAAACGGAATTTTTTCGCTAATAATATTTGCTGATCTGTATTTAATTTTCCTTATGCCTCTCTTGATCTTTTTTCCTGAATGACGTAATAGTCACCTCATGTAAAACAGCATTTTCTTCCGACGAACATTAAAAGTGAAAAACTGCGAATGAAGCAGTATCGTTTGGTCTTAAATGTTGGTATTCTAATCAATTGAAACACTCAAAAATGGAGGGAAATGACAATTAAATAAGAACAAATGAACAAATTTCTAAGGTAACATTTTAAAACTTATTTTTGACCTACCAGGTCAAATTGCGCAATAAACAGATCGGCTGAGTTGTGTGTGTTCTGAAAAGTCCGTAAACGCTACAACAGTTAGGCTATAGCAACGTTGCCTGTTGCTAACATTCTTTTGAGTAGAACTTGTCTATCCCTAGTCGGTAGATGAACCGTTCAAATAAACGTTCACTGGGCCTGAGAATGAGCAGTTTTTGAAGAGGTTCCGAGCCCCATTGTATGATTGTTCGACAGGTTTGGACTTGTAGTAACCACAGTGTTATTGCGAGTCTGAAAGATCGCTAGGCCTTGTCCCTGGTCAGTCATGTCGTTACTGCTAGAATTAGTAGTAGGTCTAGTGCTTACGTTATTGCTAGGCTTACGACAAGGTTTCTACTGTTACTAGTGTCAACATTGTACGCTTTACGCTTCGGTTCTTCGTTGAAGCACCTCGATAAGGTTGCTTACATTGACTCTAGCTCAAAATTAATCCCTAAGTCATTCATGTTACTCGAAGTATTTAGCTGGATGATTAAAGAAGTACGTACAGTGTGTATTGAGACTCGGTGTGTGTGAAAACATAGAGTACAACTGCTGTAACTAATTGCAAGTTGGCTATATATACTGTACAATATTCTTTTGCAATTTGAAACATTTCTTTGCCCATAAACATATTTGCATATACTCATGGCAATGTACACCATGTTTTCATTTCTTTTAATTATGACTTCATGATTGCCACGGCAACAAACCAGTGTTTGTCTAACATTTCGATCCTGAAGCAATTCTCCTCTCTATACACTCGACCAGTCTCGAATCGCATTCGAGACTGGTCCAGTATACAGAAAGTTGGTTTAGGCATTTATGAATGTTACATAATTATTAGAAAAAGATACAATTCCAACCAAATGATATGAAAAAAAAAAACTAAAAATGTGTCAGTAGAACCGCTGATGACTTAAATATAAAATTATATAGTAATATTGGCGAACTGTAAATTTACTTAGCTATTCAGAATAATACATCTTTTTTTAGGGTAGTACTTATGAAAGGTCAGCCATCGCAAGCAGACGGAATAGTTCGTTTTATCATTAACAAAGAAAGGTCATACATTGAACGATTTATTTTCCTTTTCTTTTTTTTTTGTTATAGGCAGCGGTCTGTGTCACACTGCAAAGCGCATTTTGAATTTTCATTACGAACTGCATAATTCTGATAATCTTTGGTAAGATGTATAGGTGAAATCAGGGACGTAGCTAAAGCCTGATGATTGGGGGGGGGGGGTGTAGTGGCTGAAAATCCAATTGGATGGGTTTTGAAGCCAGAAAATTCCGACTGCTGCCTTGTACCCCCTTCCCCCCAACCCCACCCCGCGCTACTCGTCAACGATACGGTCAGTGTCAGTCAGACACCCCATATTTCGCGACTGCACTTTTGTTCCGAACTTTTTTCGATACATTTGTAGCCACTGGCACTCACTTCACAAACTTATTAGCCCCCAACCCCCCCCCTCCCCCGAACAAATATTTTGGTGAAAATTCGGGCAATATGCTGATGACTTTTCGGCACCCACTGAAAGAAAGATAATTGCAATGTGTTTTTCAATGGGTAACATTATATAATTTTTACCATTAATATTGTAACGACTTGCCCAATAATTCTAACCAATATGGATGGGTAATAAGACGGAAAATGCTTGTATGTTATAGGCTTACGATATGAAAACCGATGCATGCCTATATGATATGCACATTAACAGGTGGAACGCGCGCCGAGCGCCAGAAAATTGTGGTTACATTTTTTAGGCAAGTCGTTCGTTCCCCCCCCCCCCATCCCCCCAAAAAAATTGGGCAATTTATGACGGTAGTTCTATTAGGCCTTTTTTTGGAGTATTCAAAATCATACGAAGTTTTGTATGGTGGAGTATAAGAATCGCAAGATACAATTTCTCAAAGTGGCAAGGAAAACGTGGTGAATATGACTGGTTAAAGGTCAAGTTTGACCGAAATTTTTCCATTTTAGGTCATTCACAATGACAGGAGTATATGAATAGGCCTAGAGAAATTAAAGTGCGACAGTCGGAAATTCCGACTGTCGCACTCCAATTTTTCAACTATTGTCAGTTTTACCAAGTTGGGGGGGGGGGGTGAGACACCCACACCCCCTCTAGAGAAGTCCCTGGGTGCTATAGGTAAATTTAAGATCCAATTTAACAGTCACACTGTAGGCTAAGCCTTTCGGTGAGTACACAAAGTTCTAAAGTTGAGAAGAACAGTTATATTTACTATAGTAGCAATGTAAAATGAAATCTCGTATTCATTTGAACTATTAAAAGTGAAAAAGCAAATAGACATACCTATAGATAGATATATAGATAGAAACTTTTGTTGTCCATTTCAGAAAACAGAAAACGGAAATTATTTCCCGTCGACAGTAAACATAAAACATTAGTGAATACAAACACAATCATACAATAAACAAACTATAAGTGAACAACTACGAGAATAAAACTAAATAAGCAGAACCAGAACAGTAACAGAGTTAATATATGTGCTATATGCCCCACGGGGCATATAGCACATGCCCCGTGTGTCCATATCCCAACTAGTTCTACCGTCCTCCATGAGAGGAGTGGTTGCTTGTATTTGCATTCTTATGTTTAATTGTATATATAGTTTTTAAATTGCCTCACGATTAGTAGGTTTCACGTGGAAATCAGTATTGCATTTACCACCTCATGCAGTTCACAAACTTGCTACCTTTCGTGTTACGGATGTTATACTGTAATGTATACTTATACAAATATATTTTTTCAAGACAAAGGCCAAGAGGGTGGGGACTCGCATTCAATCCGTTAAGTCATTCAAAATGCATCGTTAAGTCGTTGGCATGGCCTTATGTATCTTAACAGTTCAAACAGGCATGTGTCATAATCAAGACTGCAGGAAATATATAAAAGGCCTACACACTTACTTTAATCTTTCGTTTTATTTTAGCATGATCTTACCGTACTATTGATTAGTTTTCCACCTGTTCTATGTATGCATGAATACTTGTATGCTGATACAATAGACTTAGCCTAATATATAGCTAATTAACCGAGCAGAATTGAGTAAATACAAAACGCTGAACGAAATAAATGAAATCTGAATGGAGTTAACATTGACAATGTCATATGACTGACTAGCTTTGTTGTTTGTACTGAACTTGGTATTCAAAATGCACGCCATTATACTGGATGCCAAAATGGTCCTTTATATTTTGCTAAATTGTACAATATGTAAAAAGTGCAACAATTACCTTTTCAGGAATGGAACTTGACAGTTTGAAAGTTGACAGTGTAGTAGTTGAACCCAAAGAAATGTAAAATACAAGGAATGTACACTGTATACCATTACCATTACCATTTATGTGGGGGAGTGCAACGTCTCAGTCCTCGGAAATATCCGTCGAGTCAGATTGACGTTTGTCGGGAAAAACCCATCAAGAGTGATGTTCAATCCAAGCTGTGGGGTAGTTTCATGATGGAAGGAATATTATATCTATGTTATAACATGAACCCTAGTGATGATGTGATTATGCAAACAAAATATGATCTATAAGATCGGTAAATCGTATGCCAATAACCTTTCCTGATCTGAGTTTTTATTCAGAGTCATTGAGTCTATCATTTTGTTAACTCTCATCGAACAACATAACCTGTATTGATTTTGTGTGACCTTCCAAAGATCTACGGTAAAATCCTGTTTATGCGAACTGTCCGGGACAGAGAAACAATAACGTTTGGATATAAGAATATTTGCAACACCATACATGAAGCTTTTCCGCAGCAGATTCTGGTCAAATCTACCACACTGGTCAGGTTGAGCTGCACAGAGTGTATTTTCTAACAGTCATTGGCGCTTTGGTTTGGATTAATTGATAAACACTCTCTTTGTATCAGTACGTCAGATAATGTAGCTGGAAATGGATGTTTGATGTTTACAGATGCTTCGTTGTCCAGTTCGAAGCAAGACAAAATGTTGTTATATGTAACTGTCGGCTTCTTTCAAAGTTTCGACTTCTACTTATAGTTGTGAACTTGTCCTATTTATGTATGAAAATATGTATGATGATACCATAGATTAGCTGAATATATAGCTTATTTACACAGCATAACTTGGTAACTTGAAGAGTCATAAATTACGCATTTTATAGGAATTGAGTCATTCATAAAACTCAAATTGTTGTTAAAGCTCAAACATCTAAATTCTTCAGCAAGGTAAAGGTATCGGGTAAATTCGCGATGTTAACAACTTCCTTTCTTCGCCTATTGAGTCAAAATTGACTATGAATTTGTTCGCCGTAGTGTCAGTATGTAAGGCTAGACAGTATTTTGGTATTCCGTTTAAAAAACATTAACCATCTTCACTGACTACAACCGGTAATAGTTTACCTACGATGATGGTAAATTTCCAACTGGAACTTGCCTTTATTCCACCATTTTGTGCTCAACAGTGAGATGGTACATACATTGTTTATATGCAATTGAAGCAAAGCAACTTCTTAAGAATGTGTCTGTATGGAGAAAATGTCATAGTGGGAGGAATTCGAATAGAATGCAAAGAAAAAGTGTACTTTTTGTTGGGGGGGGGGGCAGGGGTTGGGGAGTTGAGTGCGTGTTCCGTGAAAGACATTTTTATGAACTGTTTGTTAATTAGAAGATAATGAAATGCAAAGAGAAAGTGTTTTTGTTTCCTTTTTTTCGGGGGGGGGGAGGGGTTCACGGTGGGGTTGAGCGGGTGTTTTCATTAACTGTTTGTTAATTAGAAGATAATGGCTGACTTCAAACATTTCTCAACAATCCGTGGGGCCGACACGGTTTCGTAATATATATCAATCACATGTAAAAGGCAAATGTGAAAGTAGTTTATTTATTTCAATACGTGAAATGAAAGTTCACAAATATACAGTTTGATCCTTTTATCGTTACTTAACGCTATTGAAATATAACCAGATAAACAAAAAAAGACGTCCGGGTATGATAATAAAAAACATTGAAAGGAATGAACGAAATCTGTATGATGTTAACATTGTCTGCCTAATGTAACTGACTGGCTCGGCTGTTTGTGCTACCTTATTTGTTTTGTTTTATACTGCACGCCATTACCAGATATTAAAATAGTCTTTAGTACTTAGCTTATATATATTACTCTAATGTTACATAATTGTTACATAAATGTTTACTTAATAGTAATTTGTCAAAATAAAATAAAACTGTTTGCACACTGCTTATTCACTGGAGAGCCTGTGTAATAGAATGTGTAAAAGTAAGTTGGCCTGACGTTTCGATCCTAGCAGGACCCCCCTCCCCCATCACTCCTCTTCCCACAGCTCTCTTCCACCCTTTTTTCTCCACACCTTTCTGTCTTTATCCTTCTCCAGTTTATTCCCTACCCCCTTCCTTTAATCCCCACCCCCTCTGTCCCTCTACTGTTTATCTCCTACCTCTCCTCTTCCCCTGTTGATTTCTTCTCTACATCCCTGGTCTACTAATCTCCTTACATCTATCTCTTTGTGTTCACCATGCTCATTAACCTGTCTGTAATCTGCGTGTGTGTTTTTTCCCTTCTGTTACTGTTACTTGTCATTTAGCCTCTGAAGAAGATCCTGCTAGGATCGAAACGTCAGGCCAACTTACTTTTACACATAGTAATTTGTGTTACACTAACATTTTCGAGAAGGAAACTTCAACACAAACCACTCAAACAAAGCGAAAGAAATAACAATGGCGAAAAAATTGTCCATTTTATGTAACTGGGTGGCTATGTTGTTTGTGCTATTTAATATTTGCACTGCACGCCATTACCAAATGTTAAAATAGTTTCTTGTATTTCGCAAATGTACATTATTTTAATATTACGAAGTAAATTGTGCTACACTTACATTATCAAGAACGAAACTTCAAATAAGCAATTCGGTATTTGAGCCCAATGGAACGAAAAACACAAGCAATTTATATTCTATATACTGCCGATAGTTTTAAGACAAGGCAACCGCCATGAGAACAAACGTGTAGCCTGTATGTCTGTATGCGTTTAACTAGCTATAGGCAGAACGGTATCAAAGTCCACTCTTATAAGAAATACAACATTATCTTATTTACTATAGGGAAGAATCAACTCTTTTACCAATCGTTCCTTAAATATAATATTCGTTTTTTGCAACGTCATGAAGTAGTTAGCATTTAAGGCTTGATATTACAATGGTTGACGTGATTGGACAGTTGTATGAGCTTTTGAACGTTATGTGAATGTTTACAACTAGATATCGATTTCACGGACAATTGAAACGGTTGTACAACTTGATAATCTATTCTGCAATGTTATATATCACAAAATGCCGCTCTTACCTTTAATGTGTTCCAGTCGATAAGTTAAACGACCACTCATATATGATTATAATCTGTGTCGAATTAACGTAAACTCAGGCAGTTAGTAGATAGCAGTATACCATTAGCGCATGGTAAGGGTGTGTCAGTACTAGTACAACTTACAGTGCATTACTTGGTTTGGCATACTGTGAAACGCAAACACACCAACCCATAGACGTGTATACGACTAAGGAATTAATATATGTGTGGATAACCGTGAAAACCCGTCGGAAGTCGTTGCGTTATTAACCTCTCATGTGACCAGGTCATATAGGCTACATATCATTGTTCCTGTATGTTATGTTGCCAGTCAGTGTTCAAAATTCAATGTATATATATATATATATATATATATATATATATATATATATATATATATATATATATATATATATATATATATATATATATATATATATATAGGGGTGTTGTTTGATTGGTTCATGGTCACCCACATCAACGTCATGATCAGCAGCATTGGTCCTACTAGGAAAATAGGGAAAAATATCTTCCCTCTCGTGAATTAATTGCTTTAATTCACACTGCACATTTTCTGAAAGATGACCTAATTTTTCTTAATCTGGCGTCTTGACAATGTAGTCAACCTCACCCACTTTTGACTCTACTGTATAAGGCCCATGGTATCTGGCCTGAAGTAGGTGTCCAGGTATTGGAAACAAGACCAGTACTTTGTCTCCTGGATTAAATATTCTACTTTTGGCATCCTAATCATACCACCTTTTCATTTTGCTTCGGGCCTCTTTTAGATGATTCCTAGCAATTTTATTTGATCTAAATAAGCCTTTACTTGAATTTGGAAACATAATCCAAAAGGTTTGTATCAATTTCATCATTCAGACATTTTTCTTTCAGAAGCTTTAAGGGACCTCGAACTGTACGCCCAAATGCTAGCTCAATGGGACTGAAGCCTAATGTTTCCTGAACTGCTTCCCTTGCAGAAAACAATAACAGGTGAACATCCTCATTCCAATCCTTTTCAAAATCGAAACAGTAAGTCCTAAATATATTCTTTAGAGTCTGATTGAATCTCTCTAAAGCTCCTTGGGACTCCAGATGGTATGCACTAGAGGTGTATTGTTCTATCCCTAACTCCTACATGACTTCCTGAAATAAGCCTGACGTGAAATTTGACCCTTGATCTGACTGTATCGACTTTGGAAGTCTTACTAGAGTGAAAAACTTGGTAACGTTCACCACACGTTCACATTCACAGCGTGTCTTCTACGATCATAAAAATTAATTGGCTCAAGATATATATCAGCAAAACTCTCTTTATACTTTTTGTGACATCCATGCCATATAGTAACACCCAGGAGCGGCCAATGGAGATTCAATATGCTTGTGTGTGTGCGTATGGAACGCCATGTTTAATGTATTTAATAGTCAAAGATATCTTCAATTTAAGTCGAGATATCTACATTAATTTCGGATATGTTGAATTAAATTGAAGGTATCAGAAATTGAAATTAGATATTTGAATTTCATTTACGATATCTCAAATTGATAGTTAGATATCAAGAAATAAATTAAAAATATGAAAAATTAAAAAATTATTAAGATATTTCGAATTGTATTCGAGATATTCAAATTGAATTCGAGATATCAAGAAATGAATTCGAGATATCCAAACTTGAATTAGAGATATCAAGAACTCGAATTACAGATACCCAAAATTGAATTAGAGATACCGGGACTACAATTAAAGATATCCACAATTGAATTAGAGATATCGGGAATATAGTTAAAGATATCAAGAATACGAGTTAGAGACATCAAGAATTGGAATTGTAGCGCTAACAAGAAGAGCGCCATCTAAATCGGCAAATACATGGCAGGAAAACGAGGCATATTCAATGTCAGTGGCTACTACTAGTACTAGATTGGTCTAGGTTACTAGTACTACACTTTAGGCTAGTCCTCGTGGGTAACGTTAGCTGGTAATAGTACTTCGATTCCATTCTACTTACGTACCAAACGACTGCGTCTGGCAGACTGGCACTGTAGCGGGACTTTCATTCAGTGCCTCCATAAATCATAACTCCATTCTTTAGATTTAACTAACAATTTCTTTAGATTTGATAAGGTTTCATTTTTTTGAGACTCAATAGGCCAAAAAGGCACATGAAAAGTGCTTTAAATGGTATATTATTTAAATTCTATAGCAGCAGTGACGGGCTTAGGAGCGTTTTATGAATACGTATAACATGGAAATGTGAGCTACACATAAACTACCGATGGGCCAAGAATATAAATAAATGGTTTTCCTGAGCTCCACGCAACATCAAACTTTCTTAAATTTCTTTCATATCTGTCACATTTCTAGAATACTAGTTCCTGTATATTCTTTGATTTCCATAAAGTTTCAAGAACAAGAAGTGAAACATACCCTCACTTATCGATTTTCATTACAATCAGAAAATGTAATTGAAAGTGGAAGTACTGCTAACTTATGTTGTACTTATATTGTACTGACAACTTATTCGCGTTCGGTCCAGAACCGAATTGAGACAAGCGGGTGCAAATTGATTCGCGAGAAACTAGCAAATTTTTCAATACCACTGGAAATCGGCCAAGTTAAAGGGGGAGTATCGTTCTCGAGTCTGCCAGCCGGTAGCCTTAGCTAACCCAGCGACGTAGCCAGGAATTTGAAACGGGGGGGAGCACATTTTGCAAATTATTTAAGGGAGGGTACCCCCCTCCCCTTTGAGACATTTTTGAACAATTGAAGGTCCTTAGATGCGATCTGGTGCAATGTTTTGCCAGTTTCATCATCATCATATGATATCATATAATCAGCAGATAATGTTTCCTGTTTGAATTCTTTTACATGTTCTTTTACATATTATATCAGAAAGACAAACATAGTGTTCTTTTACAATTTTCCAGTAGGTTGATTCTTGTTTATTGTCCAATGTCCGGACTTTAATAAATTTGACGTACTTAACTGATGGACAATATAAACTTTCATATTTTGTAAGGTAGCCAGATGTGCAGTGGCCTAAAAAAAAATATCGTTATCGCAGTGTATTAGCAGTATAATATATATATATATATATATATATATTATACTGCTGGTACACTGCGATAACGATATATATATTTTTTTTAGGCGTCGTTGTGCATACGGTTCGTGACACTCCATCGAGTGCGGTTACGTAGGCAATATGTATTTTATTACGCAGTGTCAAACTATAGACTTGTAATAGGCTAAATTTAGCTCCTTGCATCTGTCAAAATAAGTAAATAGCTGAATCAGTAGGCCTGTGTTACCACGATTATAATCGAGTTAACGGAGCTGACGAGTATTCAAGTTCAAAAAGAGTATTGACAAAATACCATGCTAAAAAACAACAGTTTTAACATTTTTTCGACACTGAAAGAGGGGGGGGGGCAGTTGCTGCCCCTGCTCCCCCTGGCTATGTCCCTGAGCTAATTCACCTAGCCTGATTGTTCCAGAACTCTATTCATTCAATTCAGTTTTTTTATTCAAAAGAATAATTATCCAATAAACAAAAATAAATAACACATAAACACATAGACTTTCTAAACTCATTTGCGATTCACAGATATATTGAACTTTTTAATTACAGTTTGATCAAAATTATCTAAATTTTTGATGGATACTACGACGAGAAAGTAATTCTCACCTTCTACTTTAGAAATATTGATAAACATGATTGATTAAATTTCAAATATCTGACATTAAAAAAAGTGGTGTTCATATCATGTTACCATACACGATGCTAATTACAGCAACAAGAAAAAGTAAAAATGAGAGAAGAAATAAACGGGGAAAAAAAGTTAAAGGAATCCCAAAAGTTTCATAATGTAAGTTTGGTTTAAAGAGAAAGAAAATTTTTAAAACATTTTGTGAATAAGAAATGCTATGAGGATTTGGTTTTCATTCACGAATCCATTCAAGTTGCAGGATTCATAGAATAAAGTTAAATTTGGTGAACGCAATACAGAAAAAAAACATATTCTGTTTCAATTATCAGTCTCAAAGTATAGACAGTATTTGATTGTATAATATGATCTCAGATAGTGTCAGAGAGGTACATTGACCGTGACGGTTGTAATAATGGAACATTGAAAGGTCCTTGTGGTGACGTACTCAGCGATCATTAGTTATATGCATGGTTCACTATTATTAGAAAGGGACAGGGACAGGTAGATAATTAAAATATATAATTATACCATTAAACAATAACAAAAACAAATAGATAGGGAATTTTTTGTAAAAGAATATCCTTACAGCATTGAATTTAAAGTGGTACTGACTTACGACCAAATGCTAAAAAGGAAAAATTAGAAAATAAAATCAATCAGGCAAGTCTTCGGGTTATTTTTATTTGATTAATGTACAACTGTGTGCGAACATTATGAGACCCGTTTAATTGTAGGTTAAGACAAAAGAAGAAATTTTATCATTTCCTATTTTAAATACTATACATTTTTTTTTAATATAAGCTAGACATGCGGCGCTAAGAATTCAAACCTCATGTGACCGTCAATTATCTTTAAAGTTGTTTTTACATCTTTGCCAAGAAACAAATGAGCTAAAGCCTGAAGAAATTCAATTATGTTTACAAGTTCGTGGAGAATGTAACATGGATAACAGTAACTTGTCTTTAATTCGACTTAATTTGAAATGGTGATTTTTGACAACGGTGATACGGAAAAAGAGAATGGGGTATACAGTACGGGCGGGGGGTGGGGGATATGGGAGGGGGATTGAATGTTTCGATTCAAATTATGTTTCGTAGGTTATTTGTAGCATGAAAGAAATGATATAAGCACATTAAGCAAAATCTAGGCCTTAAACCATTTTATAAAACTTTAGTCAACTGAAATGAATAACAATTTACACATAATTCATTGATGTTAAAAACAGAAGAGGCGTTTTAGGGAGATTCGCTGAGCGGAAATGACGTAGGTATATCACGCACAGCAAATAGAGGGCTAAGTTTACTGTTAGATTATGGTGACGTAACCAGTATCTTTCTTAATAAACGTTATTCCACTTTTGATGAATACTTCTCTCAACACTGTCTGCTATAATCGAACTAAATTGTTTGAACTGGTTTTAACCTAAGACGTCTTCTGTAACCGAGATCAGATTTCAGTGCTGAAATGTACGTACTTTGGAATTAACAAGAGTAACATATCCAGTGTTGTTAAATCGAGTGACGCTAAGAGGAACATCCATCTCATTAGATGATGTTCCTGCATCACACACGTTCACAAACTCTCCAGTCTCCTCATAGTGTACAACCTTCCACTCTTTCTCTACGCCCTCACTGATGTACAATACTAGCCACTTAGCACCAGTACAGATGATATTGATCGGTAACATACCAGACATAGCTGACGGAAGCCTTAAAGTGCCATATTGCTTTACCGTACCATCAACATCTATAAGTATGACGCCATCAAGACCTCGACCAATGATAGCAAATAAATTACGACAGTAAGCAACTCTGGATATAGCATTAGAGCGTACAAAGTCTCCTGTATATATTACTCTAAGAGCAGATTCGGAGATATTGTACTCTCGAATAGAGTGGTCACAGCTAGTAGAGATGATAAACTCATCGTTCGGATCATTGTTTGGACAGTGTGCTGTAACACTGGTAATCCATGAACCTTCAGGTACCTCATCAATCATCAAGTATGAGACTGATTCTACAGAATCAAACAGAGAAACATTCCAGTAAGGACGTACAATGAAGACAGTATTACCTACAGCAAATAATGTGTGTGAACTGCCATCATAATACATATCTATATTCGACATAACTACAGGATCATCGTAATTATCAATATTCTCCAGATGTCTCCAATATTCCTTACTGGAATCTTTAGGATCAACACAAATAAGCAGAACGCCCCCACTCCTTTGTCGTGCATCAAATGTATGTAATAACTGATTACTAAGCAAGATTGAACTTCCTATCAGCGTACTGACTGTAATGCTACAGAATGCTCCATCTTTGGGTATCTCCCTGTACAAGAGATCAACAGACCTATTTTTCAGCACCTCCTTCTGTTTCTCTAATTTAACTTTAATTTCGGCCGTTTTCTTCGTGCTCTTGCTTATCTTTTGGATTTCATCAAGAGCATTCTCGTGTGAAATTGTGTGACATTTAATTATTATTGCGAGTTGGTTTTCTAAAATCTGCGATTCCCTTTTCTCTTCAGAGATCTGCTTCATGTCAGCTAATTCCTTCGCATCTAATACTTCTGTTTGCAATCGCTTCATACTTTCAGCTTTTCCAATCAGTGTCAAATAATCCCTTTCAACTTCATTACG